>NC_138995.1:41898489-42037053 GCF_964341445.2 Mesoplodon mirus
GCTATCGGGCCTCAGCCTCTTCGGAAAGCCTGCCGTGTAACAGGCAGAGCTCTGCTCTCGTGGCAGTAGGAACGCAAGCCGGCTTTCTCCTGCAGGCGTGGGGTCTGCAGGTATGAGTGCCGAGAAGGAATGCCCAGCAGTTTTGGTTTCCCCGTGCAGCTCAGTCGAGGACAGGGAGGCAGATTGGCATGGCATGGGGGACGCCAGAGGAGAGTTTTCCTGGAGACGTCGGAGTGCCGGGGAAAGCGACCTCTCCCCCGGGAGAGCGCCGTGTGTGTTGCCCTGCACTCGGCAAACAACACGGAGTGAGCGGGAAGGGCTTTCGGCCCGGGCAGTTGTTTCTTTGCAGGCCGGGGGAGCCTGCCGGTACTCAGCGTCCTGGTCGGGTACAGGGCGCCCCCGCGAGGGTCTGAACGTGTCTTGAAGAGCGTACGAGGGTGAAAGTAAAGCAGAACCGCGACTAAGGCCCCGTGGAAACCGCTCGGAGCTTCCGCCTCCGCGGGGCTCTTAGAAGGCCTTAGCTGGAGGGAAGTCCTCCCATCGAGCTTCCCTTTAGCCCTAGAGCGTGACGGGATGAGCTCTTACCGGGACTCTGGAAGCACCCTGTTTACTCAGAGAAAGCTGCTTCTCTTCCACGAGCCCTGACTCCAGCGACGAGGGGCCCGTCACAAAGGGTTTCAGGCAGGTAGCTTCAAGGCAGCATGAATGGTGCTTTAAAAAGGAGAATGCAAGGCTTGGGTCCTCAGGCCCCCACCTCCGGTCAACGCGCCGACTACCGCCTTGTGATCCGTAGCTCGTCCAAAGAGACTCTAGCGACACACAGGTCCCTTCCCTGAATCCACCTCTCTTCACGGGGTGTTCTGCCTGTAGCTAACTCGCTCATCCAGGGAATGCACTAGGGAGGCTATCGGGCCTCAGCCTCTTCGGAAAGCCTGCCGTGTAACAGGCAGAGCTCTGCTCTCGTGGCAGTAGGAACGCAAGCCGGCTTTCTCCTGCAGGCGTGGGGTCTGCAGGTATGAGTGCCGAGAAGGAATGCCCAGCAGTTTTGGTTTCCCCGTGCAGCTCAGTCGAGGACAGGGAGGCAGATTGGCATGGCATGGGGGACGCCAGAGGAGAGTTTTCCTGGAGACGTCGGAGTGCCGGGGAAAGCGACCTCTCCCCCGGGAGAGCGCCGTGTGTGTTGCCCTGCACTCGGCAAACAACACGGAGTGAGCGGGAAGGGCTTTCGGCCCGGGCAGTTGTTTCTTTGCAGGCCGGGGGAGCCTGCCGGTACTCAGCGTCCTGGTCGGGTACAGGGCGCCCCCGCGAGGGTCTGAACGTGTCTTGAAGAGCGTACGAGGGTGAAAGTAAAGCAGAACCGCGACTAAGGCCCCGTGGAAACCGCTCGGAGCTTCCGCCTCCGCGGGGCTCTTAGAAGGCCTTAGCTGGAGGGAAGTCCTCCCATCGAGCTTCCCTTTAGCCCTAGAGCGTGACGGGATGAGCTCTTACCGGGACTCTGGAAGCACCCTGTTTACTCAGAGAAAGCTGCTTCTCTTCCACGAGCCCTGACTCCAGCGACGAGGGGCCCGTCACAAAGGGTTTCAGGCAGGTAGCTTCAAGGCAGCATGAATGGTGCTTTAAAAAGGAGAATGCAAGGCTTGGGTCCTCAGGCCCCCACCTCCGGTCAACGCGCCGACTACCGCCTTGTGATCCGTAGCTCGTCCAAAGAGACTCTAGCGACACACAGGTCCCTTCCCTGAATCCACCTCTCTTCACGGGGTGTTCTGCCTGTAGCTAACTCGCTCATCCAGGGAATGCACTAGGGAGGCTATCGGGCCTCAGCCTCTTCGGAAAGCCTGCCGTGTAACAGGCAGAGCTCTGCTCTCGTGGCAGTAGGAACGCAAGCCGGCTTTCTCCTGCAGGCGTGGGGTCTGCAGGTATGAGTGCCGAGAAGGAATGCCCAGCAGTTTTGGTTTCCCCGTGCAGCTCAGTCGAGGACAGGGAGGCAGATTGGCATGGCATGGGGGACGCCAGAGGAGAGTTTTCCTGGAGACGTCGGAGTGCCGGGGAAAGCGACCTCTCCCCCGGGAGAGCGCCGTGTGTGTTGCCCTGCACTCGGCAAACAACACGGAGTGAGCGGGAAGGGCTTTCGGCCCGGGCAGTTGTTTCTTTGCAGGCCGGGGGAGCCTGCCGGTACTCAGCGTCCTGTTCGGGTACAGGGCGCCCCCGCGAGGGTCTGAACGTGTCTTGAAGAGCGTACGAGGGTGAAAGTAAAGCAGAACCGCGACTAAGGCCCCGTGGAAACCGCTCGGAGCTTCCGCCTCCGCGGGGCTCTTAGAAGGCCTTAGCTGGAGGGAAGTCCTCCCATCGAGCTTCCCTTTAGCCCTAGAGCGTGACGGGATGAGCTCTTACCGGGACTCTGGAAGCACCCTGTTTACTCAGAGAAAGCTGCTTCTCTTCCACGAGCCCTGACTCCAGCGACGAGGGGCCCGTCACAAAGGGTTTCAGGCAGGTAGCTTCAAGGCAGCATGAATGGTGCTTTAAAAAGGAGAATGCAAGGCTTGGGTCCTCAGGCCCCCACCTCCGGTCAACGCGCCGACTACCGCCTTGTGATCCGTAGCTCGTCCAAAGAGACTCTAGCGACACACAGGTCCCTTCCCTGAATCCACCTCTCTTCACGGGGTGTTCTGCCTGTAGCTAACTCGCTCATCCAGGGAATGCACTAGGGAGGCTATCGGGCCTCAGCCTCTTCGGAAAGCCTGCCGTGTAACAGGCAGAGCTCTGCTCTCGTGGCAGTAGGAACGCAAGCCGGCTTTCTCCTGCAGGCGTGGGGTCTGCAGGTATGAGTGCCGAGAAGGAATGCCCAGCAGTTTTGGTTTCCCCGTGCAGCTCAGTCGAGGACAGGGAGGCAGATTGGCATGGCATGGGGGCCGCCAGAGAAGAGTTTTCCTGGAGACGTCGGAGTGCCGGGGAAAGCGACCTCTCCCCCGGGAGAGCGCCGTGTGTGTTGCCCTGCACTCGGCAAACAACACGGAGTGAGCGGGAAGGGCTTTCGGCCCGGGCAGTTGTTTCTTTGCAGGCCGGGGGAGCCTGCCGGTACTCAGCGTCCTGGTCGGGTACAGGGCGCCCCCGCGAGGGTCTGAACGTGTCTTGAAGAGCGTACGAGGGTGAAAGTAAAGCAGAACCGCGACTAAGGCCCCGTGGAAACCGCTCGGAGCTTCCGCCTCCGCGGGGCTCTTAGAAGGCCTTAGCTGGAGGGAAGTCCTCCCATCGAGCTTCCCTTTAGCCCTAGAGCGTGACGGGATGAGCTCTTACCGGGACTCTGGAAGCACCCTGTTTACTCAGAGAAAGCTGCTTCTCTTCCACGAGCCCTGACTCCAGCGACGAGGGGCCCGTCACAAAGGGTTTCAGGCAGGTAGCTTCAAGGCAGCATGAATGGTGCTTTAAAAAGGAGAATGCAAGGCTTGGGTCCTCAGGCCCCCACCTCCGGTCAACGCGCCGACTACCGCCTTGTGATCCGTAGCTCGTCCAAAGAGACTCTAGCGACACACAGGTCCCTTCCCTGAATCCACCTCTCTTCACGGGGTGTTCTGCCTGTAGCTAACTCGCTCATCCAGGGAATGCACTAGGGAGGCTATCGGGCCTCAGCCTCTTCGGAAAGCCTGCCGTGTAACAGGCAGAGCTCTGCTCTCGTGGCAGTAGGAACGCAAGCCGGCTTTCTCCTGCAGGCGTGGGGTCTGCAGGTATGAGTGCCGAGAAGGAATGCCCAGCAGTTTTGGTTTCCCCGTGCAGCTCAGTCGAGGACAGGGAGGCAGATTGGCATGGCATGGGGGACGCCAGAGGAGAGTTTTCCTGGAGACGTCGGAGTGCCGGGGAAAGCGACCTCTCCCCCGGGAGAGCGCCGTGTGTGTTGCCCTGCACTCGGCAAACAACACGGAGTGAGCGGGAAGGGCTTTCGGCCCGGGCAGTTGTTTCTTTGCAGGCCGGGGGAGCCTGCCGGTACTCAGCGTCCTGGTCGGGTACAGGGCGCCCCCGCGAGGGTCTGAACGTGTCTTGAAGAGCGTACGAGGGTGAAAGTAAAGCAGAACCGCGACTAAGGCCCCGTGGAAACCGCTCGGAGCTTCCGCCTCCGCGGGGCTCTTAGAAGGCCTTAGCTGGAGGGAAGTCCTCCCATCGAGCTTCCCTTTAGCCCTAGAGCGTGACGGGATGAGCTCTTACCGGGACTCTGGAAGCACCCTGTTTACTCAGAGAAAGCTGCTTCTCTTCCACGAGCCCTGACTCCAGCGACGAGGGGCCCGTCACAAAGGGTTTCAGGCAGGTAGCTTCAAGGCAGCATGAATGGTGCTTTAAAAAGGAGAATGCAAGGCTTGGGTCCTCAGGCCCCCACCTCCGGTCAACGCGCCGACTACCGCCTTGTGATCCGTAGCTCGTCCAAAGAGACTCTAGCGACACACAGGTCCCTTCCCTGAATCCACCTCTCTTCACGGGGTGTTCTGCCTGTAGCTAACTCGCTCATCCAGGGAATGCACTAGGGAGGCTATCGGGCCTCAGCCTCTTCGGAAAGCCTGCCGTGTAACAGGCAGAGCTCTGCTCTCGTGGCAGTAGGAACGCAAGCCGGCTTTCTCCTGCAGGCGTGGGGTCTGCAGGTATGAGTGCCGAGAAGGAATGCCCAGCAGTTTTGGTTTCCCCGTGCAGCTCAGTCGAGGACAGGGAGGCAGATTGGCATGGCATGGGGGCCGCCAGAGGAGAGTTTTCCTGGAGACGTCGGAGTGCCGGGGAAAGCGACCTCTCCCCCGGGAGAGCGCCGTGTGTGTTGCCCTGCACTCGGCAAACAACACGGAGTGAGCGGGAAGGGCTTTCGGCCCGGGCAGTTGTTTCTTTGCAGGCCGGGGGAGCCTGCCGGTACTCAGCGTCCTGGTCGGGTACAGGGCGCCCCCGCGAGGGTCTGAACGTGTCTTGAAGAGCGTACGAGGGTGAAAGTAAAGCAGAACCGCGACTAAGGCCCCGTGGAAACCGCTCGGAGCTTCCGCCTCCGCGGGGCTCTTAGAAGGCCTTAGCTGGAGGGAAGTCCTCCCATCGAGCTTCCCTTTAGCCCTAGAGCGTGACGGGATGAGCTCTTACCGGGACTCTGGAAGCACCCTGTTTACTCAGAGAAAGCTGCTTCTCTTCCACGAGCCCTGACTCCAGCGACGAGGGGCCCGTCACAAAGGGTTTCAGGCAGGTAGCTTCAAGGCAGCATGAATGGTGCTTTAAAAAGGAGAATGCAAGGCTTGGGTCCTCAGGCCCCCACCTCCGGTCAACGCGCCGACTACCGCCTTGTGATCCGTAGCTCGTCCAAAGAGACTCTAGCGACACACAGGTCCCTTCCCTGAATCCACCTCTCTTCACGGGGTGTTCTGCCTGTAGCTAACTCGCTCATCCAGGGAATGCACTAGGGAGGCTATCGGGCCTCAGCCTCTTCGGAAAGCCTGCCGTGTAACAGGCAGAGCTCTGCTCTCGTGGCAGTAGGAACGCAAGCCGGCTTTCTCCTGCAGGCGTGGGGTCTGCAGGTATGAGTGCCGAGAAGGAATGCCCAGCAGTTTTGGTTTCCCCGTGCAGCTCAGTCGAGGACAGGGAGGCAGATTGGCATGGCATGGGGGACGCCAGAGGAGAGTTTTCCTGGAGACGTCGGAGTGCCGGGGAAAGCGACCTCTCCCCCGGGAGAGCGCCGTGTGTGTTGCCCTGCACTCGGCAAACAACACGGAGTGAGCGGGAAGGGCTTTCGGCCCGGGCAGTTGTTTCTTTGCAGGCCGGGGGAGCCTGCCGGTACTCAGCGTCCTGGTCGGGTACAGGGCGCCCCCGCGAGGGTCTGAACGTGTCTTGAAGAGCGTACGAGGGTGAAAGTAAAGCAGAACCGCGACTAAGGCCCCGTGGAAACCGCTCGGAGCTTCCGCCTCCGCGGGGCTCTTAGAAGGCCTTAGCTGGAGGGAAGTCCTCCCATCGAGCTTCCCTTTAGCCCTAGAGCGTGACGGGATGAGCTCTTACCGGGACTCTGGAAGCACCCTGTTTACTCAGAGAAAGCTGCTTCTCTTCCACGAGCCCTGACTCCAGCGACGAGGGGCCCGTCACAAAGGGTTTCAGGCAGGTAGCTTCAAGGCAGCATGAATGGTGCTTTAAAAAGGAGAATGCAAGGCTTGGGTCCTCAGGCCCCCACCTCCGGTCAACGCGCCGACTACCGCCTTGTGATCCGTAGCTCGTCCAAAGAGACTCTAGCGACACACAGGTCCCTTCCCTGAATCCACCTCTCTTCACGGGGTGTTCTGCCTGTAGCTAACTCGCTCATCCAGGGAATGCACTAGGGAGGCTATCGGGCCTCAGCCTCTTCGGAAAGCCTGCCGTGTAACAGGCAGAGCTCTGCTCTCGTGGCAGTAGGAACGCAAGCCGGCTTTCTCCTGCAGGCGTGGGGTCTGCAGGTATGAGTGCCGAGAAGGAATGCCCAGCAGTTTTGGTTTCCCCGTGCAGCTCAGTCGAGGACAGGGAGGCAGATTGGCATGGCATGGGGGACGCCAGAGGAGAGTTTTCCTGGAGACGTCGGAGTGCCGGGGAAAGCGACCTCTCCCCCGGGAGAGCGCCGTGTGTGTTGCCCTGCACTCGGCAAACAACACGGAGTGAGCGGGAAGGGCTTTCGGCCCGGGCAGTTGTTTCTTTGCAGGCCGGGGGAGCCTGCCGGTACTCAGCGTCCTGGTCGGGTACAGGGCGCCCCCGCGAGGGTCTGAACGTGTCTTGAAGAGCGTACGAGGGTGAAAGTAAAGCAGAACCGCGACTAAGGCCCCGTGGAAACCGCTCGGAGCTTCCGCCTCCGCGGGGCTCTTAGAAGGCCTTAGCTGGAGGGAAGTCCTCCCATCGAGCTTCCCTTTAGCCCTAGAGCGTGACGGGATGAGCTCTTACCGGGACTCTGGAAGCACCCTGTTTACTCAGAGAAAGCTGCTTCTCTTCCACGAGCCCTGACTCCAGCGACGAGGGGCCCGTCACAAAGGGTTTCAGGCAGGTAGCTTCAAGGCAGCATGAATGGTGCTTTAAAAAGGAGAATGCAAGGCTTGGGTCCTCAGGCCCCCACCTCCGGTCAACGCGCCGACTACCGCCTTGTGATCCGTAGCTCGTCCAAAGAGACTCTAGCGACACACAGGTCCCTTCCCTGAATCCACCTCTCTTCACGGGGTGTTCTGCCTGTAGCTAACTCGCTCATCCAGGGAATGCACTAGGGAGGCTATCGGGCCTCAGCCTCTTCGGAAAGCCTGCCGTGTAACAGGCAGAGCTCTGCTCTCGTGGCAGTAGGAACGCAAGCCGGCTTTCTCCTGCAGGCGTGGGGTCTGCAGGTATGAGTGCCGAGAAGGAATGCCCAGCAGTTTTGGTTTCCCCGTGCAGCTCAGTCGAGGACAGGGAGGCAGATTGGCATGGCATGGGGGCCGCCAGAGAAGAGTTTTCCTGGAGACGTCGGAGTGCCGGGGAAAGCGACCTCTCCCCCGGGAGAGCGCCGTGTGTGTTGCCCTGCACTCGGCAAACAACACGGAGTGAGCGGGAAGGGCTTTCGGCCCGGGCAGTTGTTTCTTTGCAGGCCAGGGGAGCCTGCCGGTACTCAGCGTCCTGGTCGGGTACAGGGCGGCCCCGCGAGGGTCTGAACGTGTCTTGAAGAGCGTACGAGGGTGAAAGTAAAGCAGAACCGCGACTAAGGCCCCGTGGAAACCGCTCGGAGCTTCCGCCTCCGCGGGGCTCTTAGAAGGCCTTAGCTGGAGGGAAGTCCTCCCATCGAGCTTCCCTTTAGCCCTAGAGCGTGACGGGATGAGCTCTTACCGGGACTCTGGAAGCACCCTGTTTACTCAGAGAAAGCTGCTTCTCTTCCACGAGCCCTGACTCCAGCGACGAGGGGCCCGTCACAAAGGGTTTCAGGCAGGTAGCTTCAAGGCAGCATGAATGGTGCTTTAAAAAGGAGAATGCAAGGCTTGGGTCCTCAGGCCCCCACCTCCGGTCAATGCGACGACTACCGCCTTGTGATCCGTAGCTCGTCCAAAGAGACTCTAGCGACACACAGGTCCCTTCCCTGAATCCACCTCTGTTCACGGGGTGTTCTGCCTGTAGCTAACTCGCTCATCCAGGGAATGCACTAGGGAGGCTATCGGGCCTCAGCCTCTTCGGAAAGCCTGCCGTGTAACAGGCAGAGCTCTGCTCTCGTGGCAGTAGGAACGCAAGCCGGCTTTCTCCTGCAGGCGTGGGGTCTGCAGGTATGAGTGCCGAGAAGGAATGCCCAGCAGTTTTGGTTTCCCCGTGCAGCTCAGTCGAGGACAGGGAGGCAGATTGGCATGGCATGGGGGACGCCAGAGGAGAGTTTTCCTGGAGACGTCGGAGTGCCGGGGAAAGCGACCTCTCCCCCGGGAGAGCGCCGTGTGTGTTGCCCTGCACTCGGCAAACAACACGGAGTGAGCGGGAAGGGCTTTCGGCCCGGGCAGTTGTTTCTTTGCAGGCCGGGGGAGCCTGCCGGTACTCAGCGTCCTGGTCGGGTACAGGGCGCCCCCGCGAGGGTCTGAACGTGTCTTGAAGAGCGTACGAGGGTGAAAGTAAAGCAGAACCGCGACTAAGGCCCCGTGGAAACCGCTCGGAGCTTCCGCCTCCGCGGGGCTCTTAGAAGGCCTTAGCTGGAGGGAAGTCCTCCCATCGAGCTTCCCTTTAGCCCTAGAGCGTGACGGGATGAGCTCTTACCGGGACTCTGGAAGCACCCTGTTTACTCAGAGAAAGCTGCTTCTCTTCCACGAGCCCTGACTCCAGCGACGAGGGGCCCGTCACAAAGGGTTTCAGGCAGGTAGCTTCAAGGCAGCATGAATGGTGCTTTAAAAAGGAGAATGCAAGGCTTGGGTCCTCAGGCCCCCACCTCCGGTCAACGCGCCGACTACCGCCTTGTGATCCGTAGCTCGTCCAAAGAGACTCTAGCGACACACAGGTCCCTTCCCTGAATCCACCTCTCTTCACGGGGTGTTCTGCCTGTAGCTAACTCGCTCATCCAGGGAATGCACTAGGGAGGCTATCGGGCCTCAGCCTCTTCGGAAAGCCTGCCGTGTAACAGGCAGAGCTCTGCTCTCGTGGCAGTAGGAACGCAAGCCGGCTTTCTCCTGCAGGCGTGGGGTCTGCAGGTATGAGTGCCGAGAAGGAATGCCCAGCAGTTTTGGTTTCCCCGTGCAGCTCAGTCGAGGACAGGGAGGCAGATTGGCATGGCATGGGGGACGCCAGAGGAGAGTTTTCCTGGAGACGTCGGAGTGCCGGGGAAAGCGACCTCTCCCCCGGGAGAGCGCCGTGTGTGTTGCCCTGCACTCGGCAAACAACACGGAGTGAGCGGGAAGGGCTTTCGGCCCGGGCAGTTGTTTCTTTGCAGGCCGGGGGAGCCTGCCGGTACTCAGCGTCCTGGTCGGGTACAGGGCGCCCCCGCGAGGGTCTGAACGTGTCTTGAAGAGCGTACGAGGGTGAAAGTAAAGCAGAACCGCGACTAAGGCCCCGTGGAAACCGCTCGGAGCTTCCGCCTCCGCGGGGCTCTTAGAAGGCCTTAGCTGGAGGGAAGTCCTCCCATCGAGCTTCCCTTTAGCCCTAGAGCGTGACGGGATGAGCTCTTACCGGGACTCTGGAAGCACCCTGTTTACTCAGAGAAAGCTGCTTCTCTTCCACGAGCCCTGACTCCAGCGACGAGGGGCCCGTCACAAAGGGTTTCAGGCAGGTAGCTTCAAGGCAGCATGAATGGTGCTTTAAAAAGGAGAATGCAAGGCTTGGGTCCTCAGGCCCCCACCTCCGGTCAACGCGCCGACTACCGCCTTGTGATCCGTAGCTCGTCCAAAGAGACTCTAGCGACACACAGGTCCCTTCCCTGAATCCACCTCTCTTCACGGGGTGTTCTGCCTGTAGCTAACTCGCTCATCCAGGGAATGCACTAGGGAGGCTATCGGGCCTCAGCCTCTTCGGAAAGCCTGCCGTGTAACAGGCAGAGCTCTGCTCTCGTGGCAGTAGGAACGCAAGCCGGCTTTCTCCTGCAGGCGTGGGGTCTGCAGGTATGAGTGCCGAGAAGGAATGCCCAGCAGTTTTGGTTTCCCCGTGCAGCTCAGTCGAGGACAGGGAGGCAGATTGGCATGGCATGGGGGACGCCAGAGGAGAGTTTTCCTGGAGACGTCGGAGTGCCGGGGAAAGCGACCTCTCCCCCGGGAGAGCGCCGTGTGTGTTGCCCTGCACTCGGCAAACAACACGGAGTGAGCGGGAAGGGCTTTCGGCCCGGGCAGTTGTTTCTTTGCAGGCCGGGGGAGCCTGCCGGTACTCAGCGTCCTGGTCGGGTACAGGGCGCCCCCGCGAGGGTCTGAACGTGTCTTGAAGAGCGTACGAGGGTGAAAGTAAAGCAGAACCGCGACTAAGGCCCCGTGGAAACCGCTCGGAGCTTCCGCCTCCGCGGGGCTCTTAGAAGGCCTTAGCTGGAGGGAAGTCCTCCCATCGAGCTTCCCTTTAGCCCTAGAGCGTGACGGGATGAGCTCTTACCGGGACTCTGGAAGCACCCTGTTTACTCAGAGAAAGCTGCTTCTCTTCCACGAGCCCTGACTCCAGCGACGAGGGGCCCGTCACAAAGGGTTTCAGGCAGGTAGCTTCAAGGCAGCATGAATGGTGCTTTAAAAAGGAGAATGCAAGGCTTGGGTCCTCAGGCCCCCACCTCCGGTCAACGCGCCGACTACCGCCTTGTGATCCGTAGCTCGTCCAAAGAGACTCTAGCGACACACAGGTCCCTTCCCTGAATCCACCTCTCTTCACGGGGTGTTCTGCCTGTAGCTAACTCGCTCATCCAGGGAATGCACTAGGGAGGCTATCGGGCCTCAGCCTCTTCGGAAAGCCTGCCGTGTAACAGGCAGAGCTCTGCTCTCGTGGCAGTAGGAACGCAAGCCGGCTTTCTCCTGCAGGCGTGGGGTCTGCAGGTATGAGTGCCGAGAAGGAATGCCCAGCAGTTTTGGTTTCCCCGTGCAGCTCAGTCGAGGACAGGGAGGCAGATTGGCATGGCATGGGGGCCGCCAGAGAAGAGTTTTCCTGGAGACGTCGGAGTGCCGGGGAAAGCGACCTCTCCCCCGGGAGAGCGCCGTGTGTGTTGCCCTGCACTCGGCAAACAACACGGAGTGAGCGGGAAGGGCTTTCGGCCCGGGCAGTTGTTTCTTTGCAGGCCGGGGGAGCCTGCCGGTACTCAGCGTCCTGGTCGGGTACAGGGCGCCCCCGCGAGGGTCTGAACGTGTCTTGAAGAGCGTACGAGGGTGAAAGTAAAGCAGAACCGCGACTAAGGCCCCGTGGAAACCGCTCGGAGCTTCCGCCTCCGCGGGGCTCTTAGAAGGCCTTAGCTGGAGGGAAGTCCTCCCATCGAGCTTCCCTTTAGCCCTAGAGCGTGACGGGATGAGCTCTTACCGGGACTCTGGAAGCACCCTGTTTACTCAGAGAAAGCTGCTTCTCTTCCACGAGCCCTGACTCCAGCGACGAGGGGCCCGTCACAAAGGGTTTCAGGCAGGTAGCTTCAAGGCAGCATGAATGGTGCTTTAAAAAGGAGAATGCAAGGCTTGGGTCCTCAGGCCCCCACCTCCGGTCAACGCGCCGACTACCGCCTTGTGATCCGTAGCTCGTCCAAAGAGACTCTAGCGACACACAGGTCCCTTCCCTGAATCCACCTCTCTTCACAGGGTGTTCTGCCTGTAGCTAACTCGCTCATCCAGGGAATGCACTAGGGAGGCTATCGGGCCTCAGCCTCTTCGGAAAGCCTGCCGTGTAACAGGCAGAGCTCTGCTCTCGTGGCAGTAGGAACGCAAGCCGGCTTTCTCCTGCAGGCGTGGGGTCTGCAGGTATGAGTGCCGAGAAGGAATGCCCAGCAGTTTTGGTTTCCCCGTGCAGCTCAGTCGAGGACAGGGAGGCAGATTGGCATGGCATGGGGGACGCCAGAGGAGAGTTTTCCTGGAGACGTCGGAGTGCCGGGGAAAGCGACCTCTCCCCCGGGAGAGCGCCGTGTGTGTTGCCCTGCACTCGGCAAACAACACGGAGTGAGCGGGAAGGGCTTTCGGCCCGGGCAGTTGTTTCTTTGCAGGCCGGGGGAGCCTGCCGGTACTCAGCGTCCTGGTCGGGTACAGGGCGCCCCCGCGAGGGTCTGAACGTGTCTTGAAGAGCGTACGAGGGTGAAAGTAAAGCAGAACCGCGACTAAGGCCCCGTGGAAACCGCTCGGAGCTTCCGCCTCCGCGGGGCTCTTAGAAGGCCTTAGCTGGAGGGAAGTCCTCCCATCGAGCTTCCCTTTAGCCCTAGAGCGTGACGGGATGAGCTCTTACCGGGACTCTGGAAGCACCCTGTTTACTCAGAGAAAGCTGCTTCTCTTCCACGAGCCCTGACTCCAGCGACGAGGGGCCCGTCACAAAGGGTTTCAGGCAGGTAGCTTCAAGGCAGCATGAATGGTGCTTTAAAAAGGAGAATGCAAGGCTTGGGTCCTCAGGCCCCCACCTCCGGTCAACGCGCCGACTACCGCCTTGTGATCCGTAGCTCGTCCAAAGAGACTCTAGCGACACACAGGTCCCTTCCCTGAATCCACCTCTCTTCACGGGGTGTTCTGCCTGTAGCTAACTCGCTCATCCAGGGAATGCACTAGGGAGGCTATCGGGCCTCAGCCTCTTCGGAAAGCCTGCCGTGTAACAGGCAGAGCTCTGCTCTCGTGGCAGTAGGAACGCAAGCCGGCTTTCTCCTGCAGGCGTGGGGTCTGCAGGTATGAGTGCCGAGAAGGAATGCCCAGCAGTTTTGGTTTCCCCGTGCAGCTCAGTCGAGGACAGGGAGGCAGATTGGCATGGCATGGGGGACGCCAGAGGAGAGTTTTCCTGGAGACGTCGGAGTGCCGGGGAAAGCGACCTCTCCCCCGGGAGAGCGCCGTGTGTGTTGCCCTGCACTCGGCAAACAACACGGAGTGAGCGGGAAGGGCTTTCGGCCCGGGCAGTTGTTTCTTTGCAGGCCGGGGGAGCCTGCCGGTACTCAGCGTCCTGGTCGGGTACAGGGCGCCCCCGCGAGGGTCTGAACGTGTCTTGAAGAGCGTACGAGGGTGAAAGTAAAGCAGAACCGCGACTAAGGCCCCGTGGAAACCGCTCGGAGCTTCCGCCTCCGCGGGGCTCTTAGAAGGCCTTAGCTGGAGGGAAGTCCTCCCATCGAGCTTCCCTTTAGCCCTAGAGCGTGACGGGATGAGCTCTTACCGGGACTCTGGAAGCACCCTGTTTACTCAGAGAAAGCTGCTTCTCTTCCACGAGCCCTGACTCCAGCGACGAGGGGCCCGTCACAAAGGGTTTCAGGCAGGTAGCTTCAAGGCAGCATGAATGGTGCTTTAAAAAGGAGAATGCAAGGCTTGGGTCCTCAGGCCCCCACCTCCGGTCAACGCGCCGACTACCGCCTTGTGATCCGTAGCTCGTCCAAAGAGACTCTAGCGACACACAGGTCCCTTCCCTGAATCCACCTCTCTTCACGGGGTGTTCTGCCTGTAGCTAACTCGCTCATCCAGGGAATGCACTAGGGAGGCTATCGGGCCTCAGCCTCTTCGGAAAGCCTGCCGTGTAACAGGCAGAGCTCTGCTCTCGTGGCAGTAGGAACGCAAGCCGGCTTTCTCCTGCAGGCGTGGGGTCTGCAGGTATGAGTGCCGAGAAGGAATGCCCAGCAGTTTTGGTTTCCCCGTGCAGCTCAGTCGAGGACAGGGAGGCAGATTGGCATGGCATGGGGGACGCCAGAGGAGAGTTTTCCTGGAGACGTCGGAGTGCCGGGGAAAGCGACCTCTCCCCCGGGAGAGCGCCGTGTGTGTTGCCCTGCACTCGGCAAACAACACGGAGTGAGCGGGAAGGGCTTTCGGCCCGGGCAGTTGTTTCTTTGCAGGCCGGGGGAGCCTGCCGGTACTCAGCGTCCTGGTCGGGTACAGGGCGCCCCCGCGATGGTCTGAACGTGTCTTGAAGAGCGTACGAGGGTGAAAGTAAAGCAGAACCGCGACTAAGGCCCCGTGGAAACCGCTCGGAGCTTCCGCCTCCGCGGGGCTCTTAGAAGGCCTTAGCTGGAGGGAAGTCCTCCCATCGAGCTTCCCTTTAGCCCTAGAGCGTGACGGGATGAGCTCTTACCGGGACTCTGGAAGCACCCTGTTTACTCAGAGAAAGCTGCTTCTCTTCCACGAGCCCTGACTCCAGCGACGAGGGGCCCGTCACAAAGGGTTTCAGGCAGGTAGCTTCAAGGCAGCATGAATGGTGCTTTAAAAAGGAGAATGCAAGGCTTGGGTCCTCAGGCCCCCACCTCCGGTCAACGCGCCGACTACCGCCTTGTGATCCGTAGCTCGTCCAAAGAGACTCTAGCGACACACAGGTCCCTTCCCTGAATCCACCTCTCTTCACGGGGTGTTCTGCCTGTAGCTAACTCGCTCATCCAGGGAATGCACTAGGGAGGCTATCGGGCCTCAGCCTCTTCGGAAAGCCTGCCGTGTAACAGGCAGAGCTCTGCTCTCGTGGCAGTAGGAACGCAAGCCGGCTTTCTCCTGCAGGCGTGGGGTCTGCAGGTATGAGTGCCGAGAAGGAATGCCCAGCAGTTTTGGTTTCCCCGTGCAGCTCAGTCGAGGACAGGGAGGCAGATTGGCATGGCATGGGGGCCGCCAGAGAAGAGTTTTCCTGGAGACGTCGGAGTGCCGGGGAAAGCGACCTCTCCCCCGGGAGAGCGCCGTGTGTGTTGCCCTGCACTCGGCAAACAACACGGAGTGAGCGGGAAGGGCTTTCGGCCCGGGCAGTTGTTTCTTTGCAGGCCGGGGGAGCCTGCCGGTACTCAGCGTCCTGGTCGGGTACAGGGCGCCCCCGCGAGGGTCTGAACGTGTCTTGAAGAGCGTACGAGGGTGAAAGTAAAGCAGAACCGCGACTAAGGCCCCGTGGAAACCGCTCGGAGCTTCCGCCTCCGCGGGGCTCTTAGAAGGCCTTAGCTGGAGGGAAGTCCTCCCATCGAGCTTCCCTTTAGCCCTAGAGCGTGACGGGATGAGCTCTTACCGGGACTCTGGAAGCACCCTGTTTACTCAGAGAAAGCTGCTTCTCTTCCACGAGCCCTGACTCCAGCGACGAGGGGCCCGTCACAAAGGGTTTCAGGCAGGTAGCTTCAAGGCAGCATGAATGGTGCTTTAAAAAGGAGAATGCAAGGCTTGGGTCCTCAGGCCCCCACCTCCGGTCAACGCGCCGACTACCGCCTTGTGATCCGTAGCTCGTCCAAAGAGACTCTAGCGACACACAGGTCCCTTCCCTGAATCCACCTCTCTTCACGGGGTGTTCTGCCTGTAGCTAACTCGCTCATCCAGGGAATGCACTAGGGAGGCTATCGGGCCTCAGCCTCTTCGGAAAGCCTGCCGTGTAACAGGCAGAGCTCTGCTCTCGTGGCAGTAGGAACGCAAGCCGGCTTTCTCCTGCAGGCGTGGGGTCTGCAGGTATGAGTGCCGAGAAGGAATGCCCAGCAGTTTTGGTTTCCCCGTGCAGCTCAGTCGAGGACAGGGAGGCAGATTGGCATGGCATGGGGCACGCCAGAGAAGAGTTTTCCTGGAGACGTCGGAGTGCCGGGGAAAGCGACCTCTCCCCCGGGAGAGCGCCGTGTGTGTTGCCCTGCACTCGGCAAACAACACGGAGTGAGCGGGAAGGGCTTTCGGCCCGGGCAGTTGTTTCTTTGCAGGCCGGGGGAGCCTGCCGGTACTCAGCGTCCTGGTCGGGTACAGGGCGCCCCCGCGAGGGTCTGAACGTGTCTTGAAGAGCGTACGAGGGTGAAAGTAAAGCAGAACCGCGACTAAGGCCCCGTGGAAACCGCTCGGAGCTTCCGCCTCCGCGGGGCTCTTAGAAGGCCTTAGCTGGAGGGAAGTCCTCCCATCGAGCTTCCCTTTAGCCCTAGAGCGTGACGGGATGAGCTCTTACCGGGACTCTGGAAGCACCCTGTTTACTCAGAGAAAGCTGCTTCTCTTCCACGAGCCCTGACTCCAGCGACGAGGGGCCCGTCACAAAGGGTTTCAGGCAGGTAGCTTCAAGGCAGCATGAATGGTGCTTTAAAAAGGAGAATGCAAGGCTTGGGTCCTCAGGCCCCCACCTCCGGTCAACGCGCCGACTACCGCCTTGTGATCCGTAGCTCGTCCAAAGAGACTCTAGCGACACACAGGTCCCTTCCCTGAATCCACCTCTCTTCACGGGGTGTTCTGCCTGTAGCTAACTCGCTCATCCAGGGAATGCACTAGGGAGGCTATCGGGCCTCAGCCTCTTCGGAAAGCCTGCCGTGTAACAGGCAGAGCTCTGCTCTCGTGGCAGTAGGAACGCAAGCCGGCTTTCTCCTGCAGGCGTGGGGTCTGCAGGTATGAGTGCCGAGAAGGAATGCCCAGCAGTTTTGGTTTCCCCGTGCAGCTCAGTCGAGGACAGGGAGGCAGATTGGCATGGCATGGGGGCCGCCAGAGAAGAGTTTTCCTGGAGACGTCGGAGTGCCGGGGAAAGCGACCTCTCCCCCGGGAGAGCGCCGTGTGTGTTGCCCTGCACTCGGCAAACAACACGGAGTGAGCGGGAAGGGCTTTCGGCCCGGGCAGTTGTTTCTTTGCAGGCCAGGGGAGCCTGCCGGTACTCAGCGTCCTGGTCGGGTACAGGGCGGCCCCGCGAGGGTCTGAACGTGTCTTGAAGAGCGTACGAGGGTGAAAGTAAAGCAGAACCGCGACTAAGGCCCCGTGGAAACCGCTCGGAGCTTCCGCCTCCGCGGGGCTCTTAGAAGGCCTTAGCTGGAGGGAAGTCCTCCCATCGAGCTTCCCTTTAGCCCTAGAGCGTGACGGGATGAGCTCTTACCGGGACTCTGGAAGCACCCTGTTTACTCAGAGAAAGCTGCTTCTCTTCCACGAGCCCTGACTCCAGCGACGAGGGGCCCGTCACAAAGGGTTTCAGGCAGGTAGCTTCAAGGCAGCATGAATGGTGCTTTAAAAAGGAGAATGCAAGGCTTGGGTCCTCAGGCCCCCACCTCCGGTCAATGCGACGACTACCGCCTTGTGATCCGTAGCTCGTCCAAAGAGACTCTAGCGACACACAGGTCCCTTCCCTGAATCCACCTCTGTTCACGGGGTGTTCTGCCTGTAGCTAACTCGCTCATCCAGGGAATGCACTAGGGAGGCTATCGGGCCTCAGCCTCTTCGGAAAGCCTGCCGTGTAACAGGCAGAGCTCTGCTCTCGTGGCAGTAGGAACGCAAGCCGGCTTTCTCCTGCAGGCGTGGGGTCTGCAGGTATGAGTGCCGAGAAGGAATGCCCAGCAGTTTTGGTTTCCCCGTGCAGCTCAGTCGAGGACAGGGAGGCAGATTGGCATGGCATGGGGGACGCCAGAGGAGAGTTTTCCTGGAGACGTCGGAGTGCCGGGGAAAGCGACCTCTCCCCCGGGAGAGCGCCGTGTGTGTTGCCCTGCACTCGGCAAACAACACGGAGTGAGCGGGAAGGGCTTTCGGCCCGGGCAGTTGTTTCTTTGCAGGCCGGGGGAGCCTGCCGGTACTCAGCGTCCTGGTCGGGTACAGGGCGCCCCCGCGAGGGTCTGAACGTGTCTTGAAGAGCGTACGAGGGTGAAAGTAAAGCAGAACCGCGACTAAGGCCCCGTGGAAACCGCTCGGAGCTTCCGCCTCCGCGGGGCTCTTAGAAGGCCTTAGCTGGAGGGAAGTCCTCCCATCGAGCTTCCCTTTAGCCCTAGAGCGTGACGGGATGAGCTCTTACCGGGACTCTGGAAGCACCCTGTTTACTCAGAGAAAGCTGCTTCTCTTCCACGAGCCCTGACTCCAGCGACGAGGGGCCCGTCACAAAGGGTTTCAGGCAGGTAGCTTCAAGGCAGCATGAATGGTGCTTTAAAAAGGAGAATGCAAGGCTTGGGTCCTCAGGCCCCCACCTCCGGTCAACGCGCCGACTACCGCCTTGTGATCCGTAGCTCGTCCAAAGAGACTCTAGCGACACACAGGTCCCTTCCCTGAATCCACCTCTCTTCACGGGGTGTTCTGCCTGTAGCTAACTCGCTCATCCAGGGAATGCACTAGGGAGGCTATCGGGCCTCAGCCTCTTCGGAAAGCCTGCCGTGTAACAGGCAGAGCTCTGCTCTCGTGGCAGTAGGAACGCAAGCCGGCTTTCTCCTGCAGGCGTGGGGTCTGCAGGTATGAGTGCCGAGAAGGAATGCCCAGCAGTTTTGGTTTCCCCGTGCAGCTCAGTCGAGGACAGGGAGGCAGATTGGCATGGCATGGGGGACGCCAGAGGAGAGTTTTCCTGGAGACGTCGGAGTGCCGGGGAAAGCGACCTCTCCCCCGGGAGAGCGCCGTGTGTGTTGCCCTGCACTCGGCAAACAACACGGAGTGAGCGGGAAGGGCTTTCGGCCCGGGCAGTTGTTTCTTTGCAGGCCGGGGGAGCCTGCCGGTACTCAGCGTCCTGGTCGGGTACAGGGCGCCCCCGCGAGGGTCTGAACGTGTCTTGAAGAGCGTACGAGGGTGAAAGTAAAGCAGAACCGCGACTAAGGCCCCGTGGAAACCGCTCGGAGCTTCCGCCTCCGCGGGGCTCTTAGAAGGCCTTAGCTGGAGGGAAGTCCTCCCATCGAGCTTCCCTTTAGCCCTAGAGCGTGACGGGATGAGCTCTTACCGGGACTCTGGAAGCACCCTGTTTACTCAGAGAAAGCTGCTTCTCTTCCACGAGCCCTGACTCCAGCGACGAGGGGCCCGTCACAAAGGGTTTCAGGCAGGTAGCTTCAAGGCAGCATGAATGGTGCTTTAAAAAGGAGAATGCAAGGCTTGGGTCCTCAGGCCCCCACCTCCGGTCAACGCGCCGACTACCGCCTTGTGATCCGTAGCTCGTCCAAAGAGACTCTAGCGACACACAGGTCCCTTCCCTGAATCCACCTCTCTTCACGGGGTGTTCTGCCTGTAGCTAACTCGCTCATCCAGGGAATGCACTAGGGAGGCTATCGGGCCTCAGCCTCTTCGGAAAGCCTGCCGTGTAACAGGCAGAGCTCTGCTCTCGTGGCAGTAGGAACGCAAGCCGGCTTTCTCCTGCAGGCGTGGGGTCTGCAGGTATGAGTGCCGAGAAGGAATGCCCAGCAGTTTTGGTTTCCCCGTGCAGCTCAGTCGAGGACAGGGAGGCAGATTGGCATGGCATGGGGGACGCCAGAGGAGAGTTTTCCTGGAGACGTCGGAGTGCCGGGGAAAGCGACCTCTCCCCCGGGAGAGCGCCGTGTGTGTTGCCCTGCACTCGGCAAACAACACGGAGTGAGCGGGAAGGGCTTTCGGCCCGGGCAGTTGTTTCTTTGCAGGCCGGGGGAGCCTGCCGGTACTCAGCGTCCTGGTCGGGTACAGGGCGCCCCCGCGAGGGTCTGAACGTGTCTTGAAGAGCGTACGAGGGTGAAAGTAAAGCAGAACCGCGACTAAGGCCCCGTGGAAACCGCTCGGAGCTTCCGCCTCCGCGGGGCTCTTAGAAGGCCTTAGCTGGAGGGAAGTCCTCCCATCGAGCTTCCCTTTAGCCCTAGAGCGTGACGGGATGAGCTCTTACCGGGACTCTGGAAGCACCCTGTTTACTCAGAGAAAGCTGCTTCTCTTCCACGAGCCCTGACTCCAGCGACGAGGGGCCCGTCACAAAGGGTTTCAGGCAGGTAGCTTCAAGGCAGCATGAATGGTGCTTTAAAAAGGAGAATGCAAGGCTTGGGTCCTCAGGCCCCCACCTCCGGTCAACGCGCCGACTACCGCCTTGTGATCCGTAGCTCGTCCAAAGAGACTCTAGCGACACACAGGTCCCTTCCCTGAATCCACCTCTCTTCACGGGGTGTTCTGCCTGTAGCTAACTCGCTCATCCAGGGAATGCACTAGGGAGGCTATCGGGCCTCAGCCTCTTCGGAAAGCCTGCCGTGTAACAGGCAGAGCTCTGCTCTCGTGGCAGTAGGAACGCAAGCCGGCTTTCTCCTGCAGGCGTGGGGTCTGCAGGTATGAGTGCCGAGAAGGAATGCCCAGCAGTTTTGGTTTCCCCGTGCAGCTCAGTCGAGGACAGGGAGGCAGATTGGCATGGCATGGGGGACGCCAGAGGAGAGTTTTCCTGGAGACGTCGGAGTGCCGGGGAAAGCGACCTCTCCCCCGGGAGAGCGCCGTGTGTGTTGCCCTGCACTCGGCAAACAACACGGAGTGAGCGGGAAGGGCTTTCGGCCCGGGCAGTTGTTTCTTTGCAGGCCGGGGGAGCCTGCCGGTACTCAGCGTCCTGGTCGGGTACAGGGCGCCCCCGCGAGGGTCTGAACGTGTCTTGAAGAGCGTACGAGGGTGAAAGTAAAGCAGAACCGCGACTAAGGCCCCGTGGAAACCGCTCGGAGCTTCCGCCTCCGCGGGGCTCTTAGAAGGCCTTAGCTGGAGGGAAGTCCTCCCATCGAGCTTCCCTTTAGCCCTAGAGCGTGACGGGATGAGCTCTTACCGGGACTCTGGAAGCACCCTGTTTACTCAGAGAAAGCTGCTTCTCTTCCACGAGCCCTGACTCCAGCGACGAGGGGCCCGTCACAAAGGGTTTCAGGCAGGTAGCTTCAAGGCAGCATGAATGGTGCTTTAAAAAGGAGAATGCAAGGCTTGGGTCCTCAGGCCCCCACCTCCGGTCAACGCGCCGACTACCGCCTTGTGATCCGTAGCTCGTCCAAAGAGACTCTAGCGACACACAGGTCCCTTCCCTGAATCCACCTCTCTTCACGGGGTGTTCTGCCTGTAGCTAACTCGCTCATCCAGGGAATGCACTAGGGAGGCTATCGGGCCTCAGCCTCTTCGGAAAGCCTGCCGTGTAACAGGCAGAGCTCTGCTCTCGTGGCAGTAGGAACGCAAGCCGGCTTTCTCCTGCAGGCGTGGGGTCTGCAGGTATGAGTGCCGAGAAGGAATGCCCAGCAGTTTTGGTTTCCCCGTGCAGCTCAGTCGAGGACAGGGAGGCAGATTGGCATGGCATGGGGGACGCCAGAGGAGAGTTTTCCTGGAGACGTCGGAGTGCCGGGGAAAGCGACCTCTCCCCCGGGAGAGCGCCGTGTGTGTTGCCCTGCACTCGGCAAACAACACGGAGTGAGCGGGAAGGGCTTTCGGCCCGGGCAGTTGTTTCTTTGCAGGCCGGGGGAGCCTGCCGGTACTCAGCGTCCTGGTCGGGTACAGGGCGCCCCCGCGAGGGTCTGAACGTGTCTTGAAGAGCGTACGAGGGTGAAAGTAAAGCAGAACCGCGACTAAGGCCCCGTGGAAACCGCTCGGAGCTTCCGCCTCCGCGGGGCTCTTAGAAGGCCTTAGCTGGAGGGAAGTCCTCCCATCGAGCTTCCCTTTAGCCCTAGAGCGTGACGGGATGAGCTCTTACCGGGACTCTGGAAGCACCCTGTTTACTCAGAGAAAGCTGCTTCTCTTCCACGAGCCCTGACTCCAGCGACGAGGGGCCCGTCACAAAGGGTTTCAGGCAGGTAGCTTCAAGGCAGCATGAATGGTGCTTTAAAAAGGAGAATGCAAGGCTTGGGTCCTCAGGCCCCCACCTCCGGTCAACGCGCCGACTACCGCCTTGTGATCCGTAGCTCGTCCAAAGAGACTCTAGCGACACACAGGTCCCTTCCCTGAATCCACCTCTGTTCACGGGGTGTTCTGCCTGTAGCTAACTCGCTCATCCAGGGAATGCACTAGGGAGGCTATCGGGCCTCAGCCTCTTCGGAAAGCCTGCCGTGTAACAGGCAGAGCTCTGCTCTCGTGGCAGTAGGAACGCAAGCCGGCTTTCTCCTGCAGGCGTGGGGTCTGCAGGTATGAGTGCCGAGAAGGAATGCCCAGCAGTTTTGGTTTCCCCGTGCAGCTCAGTCGAGGACAGGGAGGCAGATTGGCATGGCATGGGGGACGCCAGAGGAGAGTTTTCCTGGAGACGTCGGAGTGCCGGGGAAAGCGACCTCTCCCCCGGGAGAGCGCCGTGTGTGTTGCCCTGCACTCGGCAAACAACACGGAGTGAGCGGGAAGGGCTTTCGGCCCGGGCAGTTGTTTCTTTGCAGGCCGGGGGAGCCTGCCGGTACTCAGCGTCCTGGTCGGGTACAGGGCGCCCCCGCGAGGGTCTGAACGTGTCTTGAAGAGCGTACGAGGGTGAAAGTAAAGCAGAACCGCGACTAAGGCCCCGTGGAAACCGCTCGGAGCTTCCGCCTCCGCGGGGCTCTTAGAAGGCCTTAGCTGGAGGGAAGTCCTCCCATCGAGCTTCCCTTTAGCCCTAGAGCGTGACGGGATGAGCTCTTACCGGGACTCTGGAAGCACCCTGTTTACTCAGAGAAAGCTGCTTCTCTTCCACGAGCCCTGACTCCAGCGACGAGGGGCCCGTCACAAAGGGTTTCAGGCAGGTAGCTTCAAGGCAGCATGAATGGTGCTTTAAAAAGGAGAATGCAAGGCTTGGGTCCTCAGGCCCCCACCTCCGGTCAACGCGCCGACTACCGCCTTGTGATCCGTAGCTCGTCCAAAGAGACTCTAGCGACACACAGGTCCCTTCCCTGAATCCACCTCTCTTCACGGGGTGTTCTGCCTGTAGCTAACTCGCTCATCCAGGGAATGCACTAGGGAGGCTATCGGGCCTCAGCCTCTTCGGAAAGCCTGCCGTGTAACAGGCAGAGCTCTGCTCTCGTGGCAGTAGGAACGCAAGCCGGCTTTCTCCTGCAGGCGTGGGGTCTGCAGGTATGAGTGCCGAGAAGGAATGCCCAGCAGTTTTGGTTTCCCCGTGCAGCTCAGTCGAGGACAGGGAGGCAGATTGGCATGGCATGGGGGACGCCAGAGGAGAGTTTTCCTGGAGACGTCGGAGTGCCGGGGAAAGCGACCTCTCCCCCGGGAGAGCGCCGTGTGTGTTGCCCTGCACTCGGCAAACAACACGGAGTGAGCGGGAAGGGCTTTCGGCCCGGGCAGTTGTTTCTTTGCAGGCCGGGGGAGCCTGCCGGTACTCAGCGTCCTGGTCGGGTACAGGGCGCCCCCGCGAGGGTCTGAACGTGTCTTGAAGAGCGTACGAGGGTGAAAGTAAAGCAGAACCGCGACTAAGGCCCCGTGGAAACCGCTCGGAGCTTCCGCCTCCGCGGGGCTCTTAGAAGGCCTTAGCTGGAGGGAAGTCCTCCCATCGAGCTTCCCTTTAGCCCTAGAGCGTGACGGGATGAGCTCTTACCGGGACTCTGGAAGCACCCTGTTTACTCAGAGAAAGCTGCTTCTCTTCCACGAGCCCTGACTCCAGCGACGAGGGGCCCGTCACAAAGGGTTTCAGGCAGGTAGCTTCAAGGCAGCATGAATGGTGCTTTAAAAAGGAGAATGCAAGGCTTGGGTCCTCAGGCCCCCACCTCCGGTCAACGCGCCGACTACCGCCTTGTGATCCGTAGCTCGTCCAAAGAGACTCTAGCGACACACAGGTCCCTTCCCTGAATCCACCTCTCTTCACGGGGTGTTCTGCCTGTAGCTAACTCGCTCATCCAGGGAATGCACTAGGGAGGCTATCGGGCCTCAGCCTCTTCGGAAAGCCTGCCGTGTAACAGGCAGAGCTCTGCTCTCGTGGCAGTAGGAACGCAAGCCGGCTTTCTCCTGCAGGCGTGGGGTCTGCAGGTATGAGTGCCGAGAAGGAATGCCCAGCAGTTTTGGTTTCCCCGTGCAGCTCAGTCGAGGACAGGGAGGCAGATTGGCATGGCATGGGGGCCGCCAGAGAAGAGTTTTCCTGGAGACGTCGGAGTGCCGGGGAAAGCGACCTCTCCCCCGGGAGAGCGCCGTGTGTGTTGCCCTGCACTCGGCAAACAACACGGAGTGAGCGGGAAGGGCTTTCGGCCCGGGCAGTTGTTTCTTTGCAGGCCGGGGGAGCCTGCCGGTACTCAGCGTCCTGGTCGGGTACAGGGCGCCCCCGCGAGGGTCTGAACGTGTCTTGAAGAGCGTACGAGGGTGAAAGTAAAGCAGAACCGCGACTAAGGCCCCGTGGAAACCGCTCGGAGCTTCCGCCTCCGCGGGGCTCTTAGAAGGCCTTAGCTGGAGGGAAGTCCTCCCATCGAGCTTCCCTTTAGCCCTAGAGCGTGACGGGATGAGCTCTTACCGGGACTCTGGAAGCACCCTGTTTACTCAGAGAAAGCTGCTTCTCTTCCACGAGCCCTGACTCCAGCGACGAGGGGCCCGTCACAAAGGGTTTCAGGCAGGTAGCTTCAAGGCAGCATGAATGGTGCTTTAAAAAGGAGAATGCAAGGCTTGGGTCCTCAGGCCCCCACCTCCGGTCAACGCGCCGACTACCGCCTTGTGATCCGTAGCTCGTCCAAAGAGACTCTAGCGACACACAGGTCCCTTCCCTGAATCCACCTCTCTTCACAGGGTGTTCTGCCTGTAGCTAACTCGCTCATCCAGGGAATGCACTAGGGAGGCTATCGGGCCTCAGCCTCTTCGGAAAGCCTGCCGTGTAACAGGCAGAGCTCTGCTCTCGTGGCAGTAGGAACGCAAGCCGGCTTTCTCCTGCAGGCGTGGGGTCTGCAGGTATGAGTGCCGAGAAGGAATGCCCAGCAGTTTTGGTTTCCCCGTGCAGCTCAGTCGAGGACAGGGAGGCAGATTGGCATGGCATGGGGGACGCCAGAGGAGAGTTTTCCTGGAGACGTCGGAGTGCCGGGGAAAGCGACCTCTCCCCCGGGAGAGCGCCGTGTGTGTTGCCCTGCACTCGGCAAACAACACGGAGTGAGCGGGAAGGGCTTTCGGCCCGGGCAGTTGTTTCTTTGCAGGCCGGGGGAGCCTGCCGGTACTCAGCGTCCTGGTCGGGTACAGGGCGCCCCCGCGAGGGTCTGAACGTGTCTTGAAGAGCGTACGAGGGTGAAAGTAAAGCAGAACCGCGACTAAGGCCCCGTGGAAACCGCTCGGAGCTTCCGCCTCCGCGGGGCTCTTAGAAGGCCTTAGCTGGAGGGAAGTCCTCCCATCGAGCTTCCCTTTAGCCCTAGAGCGTGACGGGATGAGCTCTTACCGGGACTCTGGAAGCACCCTGTTTACTCAGAGAAAGCTGCTTCTCTTCCACGAGCCCTGACTCCAGCGACGAGGGGCCCGTCACAAAGGGTTTCAGGCAGGTAGCTTCAAGGCAGCATGAATGGTGCTTTAAAAAGGAGAATGCAAGGCTTGGGTCCTCAGGCCCCCACCTCCGGTCAACGCGCCGACTACCGCCTTGTGATCCGTAGCTCGTCCAAAGAGACTCTAGCGACACACAGGTCCCTTCCCTGAATCCACCTCTCTTCACGGGGTGTTCTGCCTGTAGCTAACTCGCTCATCCAGGGAATGCACTAGGGAGGCTATCGGGCCTCAGCCTCTTCGGAAAGCCTGCCGTGTAACAGGCAGAGCTCTGCTCTCGTGGCAGTAGGAACGCAAGCCGGCTTTCTCCTGCAGGCGTGGGGTCTGCAGGTATGAGTGCCGAGAAGGAATGCCCAGCAGTTTTGGTTTCCCCGTGCAGCTCAGTCGAGGACAGGGAGGCAGATTGGCATGGCATGGGGGACGCCAGAGGAGAGTTTTCCTGGAGACGTCGGAGTGCCGGGGAATGCGACCTCTCCCCCGGGAGAGCGCCGTGTGTGTTGCCCTGCACTCGGCAAACAACACGGAGTGAGCGGGAAGGGCTTTCGGCCCGGGCAGTTGTTTCTTTGCAGGCCGGGGGAGCCTGCCGGTACTCAGCGTCCTGGTCGGGTACAGGGCGCCCCCGCGAGGGTCTGAACGTGTCTTGAAGAGCGTACGAGGGTGAAAGTAAAGCAGAACCGCGACTAAGGCCCCGTGGAAACCGCTCGGAGCTTCCGCCTCCGCGGGGCTCTTAGAAGGCCTTAGCTGGAGGGAAGTCCTCCCATCGAGCTTCCCTTTAGCCCTAGAGCGTGACGGGATGAGCTCTTACCGGGACTCTGGAAGCACCCTGTTTACTCAGAGAAAGCTGCTTCTCTTCCACGAGCCCTGACTCCAGCGACGAGGGGCCCGTCACAAAGGGTTTCAGGCAGGTAGCTTCAAGGCAGCATGAATGGTGCTTTAAAAAGGAGAATGCAAGGCTTGGGTCCTCAGGCCCCCACCTCCGGTCAACGCGCCGACTACCGCCTTGTGATCCGTAGCTCGTCCAAAGAGACTCTAGCGACACACAGGTCCCTTCCCTGAATCCACCTCTCTTCACGGGGTGTTCTGCCTGTAGCTAACTCGCTCATCCAGGGAATGCACTAGGGAGGCTATCGGGCCTCAGCCTCTTCGGAAAGCCTGCCGTGTAACAGGCAGAGCTCTGCTCTCGTGGCAGTAGGAACGCAAGCCGGCTTTCTCCTGCAGGCGTGGGGTCTGCAGGTATGAGTGCCGAGAAGGAATGCCCAGCAGTTTTGGTTTCCCCGTGCAGCTCAGTCGAGGACAGGGAGGCAGATTGGCATGGCATGGGGGACGCCAGAGGAGAGTTTTCCTGGAGACGTCGGAGTGCCGGGGAATGCGACCTCTCCCCAGGGAGAGCGCCGTGTGTGTTGCCCTGCACTCGGCAAACAACACGGAGTGAGCGGGAAGGGCTTTCGGCCCGGGCAGTTGTTTCTTTGCAGGCCGGGGGAGCCTGCCGGTACTCAGCGTCCTGGTCGTGTACAGGGCGGCCCCGCGAGGGTCTGAAGGTGTCTTGAAGAGCGTACGAGGGTGAAAGTAAAGCAGAACCGCGACTAAGGCCCCGTGGAAACCGCTCGGAGCTTCCGCCTCCGCGGGGCTCTTATTAGAAGGCCTTAGCTGGAGGGAAGTCTTCCCATCGAGCTTCCCTTTAGCCCCAGAGCGTGACGGGATGAGCTCTTACCGGGACTCTGGAAGCACCCTGTTTACTCAGAGAAAGCTGCTTCTCTTCCACGAGCCCTGACTCCAGCGACGAGGGGCCCGTCACAAAGGGTTTCAGGCAGGTAGCTTCAAGGCAGCATGAATGGTGCTTTAAAAAGGAGAATGCAAGGCTTGGGTCCTCAGGCCCCCACCTCCAGTCAACGCGCCGACTACCGCCTTGTGATCCGTAGCTCGTCCAAAGAGACTCTAGCGACACACAGGTCCCTTCCCTGAATCCACCTCTCTTCAAGGGCTGTTCTGCCTGTAGCTAACTCGCTCATCCAGGGAATGCACTAGGGAGGCTATCGGGCCTCAGCCTCTTCGGAAAGCCTGCCGTGTAACAGGCAGAGCTCTGCTCTCGTGGCAGTAGGAACGCAAGCCGGCTTTCTCCTGCAGGCGTGGGGTCTGCAGGTATGAGTGCCGAGAAGGAATGCCCAGCAGTTTTGGTTTCCCCGTGCAGCTCAGTCGAGGACAGGGAGGCAGATTGGCATGGCATGGGGGACGCCAGAGGAGAGTTTTCCTGGAGACGTCGGAGTGCCGGGGAATGCGACCTCTCCCCCGGGAGAGCGCCGTGTGTGTTGCCCTGCACTCGGCAAACAACACGGAGTGAGCGGGAAGGGCTTTCGGCCCGGGCAGTTGTTTCTTTGCAGGCCGGGGGAGCCTGCCGGTACTCAGCGTCCTGGTCGGGTACAGGGCGCCCCCGCGAGGGTCTGAACGTGTCTTGAAGAGCGTACGAGGGTGAAAGTAAAGCAGAACCGCGACTAAGGCCCCGTGGAAACCGCTCGGAGCTTCCGCCTCCGCGGGGCTCTTAGAAGGCCTTAGCTGGAGGGAAGTCCTCCCATCGAGCTTCCCTTTAGCCCTAGAGCGTGACGGGATGAGCTCTTACCGGGACTCTGGAAGCACCCTGTTTACTCAGAGAAAGCTGCTTCTCTTCCACGAGCCCTGACTCCAGCGACGAGGGGCCCGTCACAAAGGGTTTCAGGCAGGTAGCTTCAAGGCAGCATGAATGGTGCTTTAAAAAGGAGAATGCAAGGCTTGGGTCCTCAGGCCCCCACCTCCGGTCAACGCGCCGACTACCGCCTTGTGATCCGTAGCTCGTCCAAAGAGACTCTAGCGACACACAGGTCCCTTCCCTGAATCCACCTCTCTTCACGGGGTGTTCTGCCTGTAGCTAACTCGCTCATCCAGGGAATGCACTAGGGAGGCTATCGGGCCTCAGCCTCTTCGGAAAGCCTGCCGTGTAACAGGCAGAGCTCTGCTCTCGTGGCAGTAGGAACGCAAGCCGGCTTTCTCCTGCAGGCGTGGGGTCTGCAGGTATGAGTGCCGAGAAGGAATGCCCAGCAGTTTTGGTTTCCCCGTGCAGCTCAGTCGAGGACAGGGAGGCAGATTGGCATGGCATGGGGCACGCCAGAGAAGAGTTTTCCTGGAGACGTCGGAGTGCCGGGGAAAGCGACCTCTCCCCCGGGAGAGCGCCGTGTGTGTTGCCCTGCACTCGGCAAACAACACGGAGTGAGCGGGAAGGGCTTTCGGCCCGGGCAGTTGTTTCTTTGCAGGCCGGGGGAGCCTGCCGGTACTCAGCGTCCTGGTCGGGTACAGGGCGCCCCCGCGAGGGTCTGAACGTGTCTTGAAGAGCGTACGAGGGTGAAAGTAAAGCAGAACCGCGACTAAGGCCCCGTGGAAACCGCTCGGAGCTTCCGCCTCCGCGGGGCTCTTAGAAGGCCTTAGCTGGAGGGAAGTCCTCCCATCGAGCTTCCCTTTAGCCCTAGAGCGTGACGGGATGAGCTCTTACCGGGACTCTGGAAGCACCCTGTTTACTCAGAGAAAGCTGCTTCTCTTCCACGAGCCCTGACTCCAGCGACGAGGGGCCCGTCACAAAGGGTTTCAGGCAGGTAGCTTCAAGGCAGCATGAATGGTGCTTTAAAAAGGAGAATGCAAGGCTTGGGTCCTCAGGCCCCCACCTCCGGTCAACGCGCCGACTACCGCCTTGTGATCCGTAGCTCGTCCAAAGAGACTCTAGCGACACACAGGTCCCTTCCCTGAATCCACCTCTGTTCACGGGGTGTTCTGCCTGTAGCTAACTCGCTCATCCAGGGAATGCACTAGGGAGGCTATCGGGCCTCAGCCTCTTCGGAAAGCCTGCCGTGTAACAGGCAGAGCTCTGCTCTCGTGGCAGTAGGAACGCAAGCCGGCTTTCTCCTGCAGGCGTGGGGTCTGCAGGTATGAGTGCCGAGAAGGAATGCCCAGCAGTTTTGGTTTCCCCGTGCAGCTCAGTCGAGGACAGGGAGGCAGATTGGCATGGCATGGGGGACGCCAGAGGAGAGTTTTCCTGGAGACGTCGGAGTGCCGGGGAAAGCGACCTCTCCCCCGGGAGAGCGCCGTGTGTGTTGCCCTGCACTCGGCAAACAACACGGAGTGAGCGGGAAGGGCTTTCGGCCCGGGCAGTTGTTTCTTTGCAGGCCGGGGGAGCCTGCCGGTACTCAGCGTCCTGGTCGGGTACAGGGCGCCCCCGCGAGGGTCTGAACGTGTCTTGAAGAGCGTACGAGGGTGAAAGTAAAGCAGAACCGCGACTAAGGCCCCGTGGAAACCGCTCGGAGCTTCCGCCTCCGCGGGGCTCTTAGAAGGCCTTAGCTGGAGGGAAGTCCTCCCATCGAGCTTCCCTTTAGCCCTAGAGCGTGACGGGATGAGCTCTTACCGGGACTCTGGAAGCACCCTGTTTACTCAGAGAAAGCTGCTTCTCTTCCACGAGCCCTGACTCCAGCGACGAGGGGCCCGTCACAAAGGGTTTCAGGCAGGTAGCTTCAAGGCAGCATGAATGGTGCTTTAAAAAGGAGAATGCAAGGCTTGGGTCCTCAGGCCCCCACCTCCGGTCAACGCGCCGACTACCGCCTTGTGATCCGTAGCTCGTCCAAAGAGACTCTAGCGACACACAGGTCCCTTCCCTGAATCCACCTCTCTTCACGGGGTGTTCTGCCTGTAGCTAACTCGCTCATCCAGGGAATGCACTAGGGAGGCTATCGGGCCTCAGCCTCTTCGGAAAGCCTGCCGTGTAACAGGCAGAGCTCTGCTCTCGTGGCAGTAGGAACGCAAGCCGGCTTTCTCCTGCAGGCGTGGGGTCTGCAGGTATGAGTGCCGAGAAGGAATGCCCAGCAGTTTTGGTTTCCCCGTGCAGCTCAGTCGAGGACAGGGAGGCAGATTGGCATGGCATGGGGGACGCCAGAGGAGAGTTTTCCTGGAGACGTCGGAGTGCCGGGGAAAGCGACCTCTCCCCCGGGAGAGCGCCGTGTGTGTTGCCCTGCACTCGGCAAACAACACGGAGTGAGCGGGAAGGGCTTTCGGCCCGGGCAGTTGTTTCTTTGCAGGCCGGGGGAGCCTGCCGGTACTCAGCGTCCTGGTCGGGTACAGGGCGCCCCCGCGAGGGTCTGAACGTGTCTTGAAGAGCGTACGAGGGTGAAAGTAAAGCAGAACCGCGACTAAGGCCCCGTGGAAACCGCTCGGAGCTTCCGCCTCCGCGGGGCTCTTAGAAGGCCTTAGCTGGAGGGAAGTCCTCCCATCGAGCTTCCCTTTAGCCCTAGAGCGTGACGGGATGAGCTCTTACCGGGACTCTGGAAGCACCCTGTTTACTCAGAGAAAGCTGCTTCTCTTCCACGAGCCCTGACTCCAGCGACGAGGGGCCCGTCACAAAGGGTTTCAGGCAGGTAGCTTCAAGGCAGCATGAATGGTGCTTTAAAAAGGAGAATGCAAGGCTTGGGTCCTCAGGCCCCCACCTCCGGTCAACGCGCCGACTACCGCCTTGTGATCCGTAGCTCGTCCAAAGAGACTCTAGCGACACACAGGTCCCTTCCCTGAATCCACCTCTCTTCACGGGGTGTTCTGCCTGTAGCTAACTCGCTCATCCAGGGAATGCACTAGGGAGGCTATCGGGCCTCAGCCTCTTCGGAAAGCCTGCCGTGTAACAGGCAGAGCTCTGCTCTCGTGGCAGTAGGAACGCAAGCCGGCTTTCTCCTGCAGGCGTGGGGTCTGCAGGTATGAGTGCCGAGAAGGAATGCCCAGCAGTTTTGGTTTCCCCGTGCAGCTCAGTCGAGGACAGGGAGGCAGATTGGCATGGCATGGGGGCCGCCAGAGAAGAGTTTTCCTGGAGACGTCGGAGTGCCGGGGAAAGCGACCTCTCCCCCGGGAGAGCGCCGTGTGTGTTGCCCTGCACTCGGCAAACAACACGGAGTGAGCGGGAAGGGCTTTCGGCCCGGGCAGTTGTTTCTTTGCAGGCCGGGGGAGCCTGCCGGTACTCAGCGTCCTGGTCGGGTACAGGGCGCCCCCGCGAGGGTCTGAACGTGTCTTGAAGAGCGTACGAGGGTGAAAGTAAAGCAGAACCGCGACTAAGGCCCCGTGGAAACCGCTCGGAGCTTCCGCCTCCGCGGGGCTCTTAGAAGGCCTTAGCTGGAGGGAAGTCCTCCCATCGAGCTTCCCTTTAGCCCTAGAGCGTGACGGGATGAGCTCTTACCGGGACTCTGGAAGCACCCTGTTTACTCAGAGAAAGCTGCTTCTCTTCCACGAGCCCTGACTCCAGCGACGAGGGGCCCGTCACAAAGGGTTTCAGGCAGGTAGCTTCAAGGCAGCATGAATGGTGCTTTAAAAAGGAGAATGCAAGGCTTGGGTCCTCAGGCCCCCACCTCCGGTCAACGCGCCGACTACCGCCTTGTGATCCGTAGCTCGTCCAAAGAGACTCTAGCGACACACAGGTCCCTTCCCTGAATCCACCTCTCTTCACAGGGTGTTCTGCCTGTAGCTAACTCGCTCATCCAGGGAATGCACTAGGGAGGCTATCGGGCCTCAGCCTCTTCGGAAAGCCTGCCGTGTAACAGGCAGAGCTCTGCTCTCGTGGCAGTAGGAACGCAAGCCGGCTTTCTCCTGCAGGCGTGGGGTCTGCAGGTATGAGTGCCGAGAAGGAATGCCCAGCAGTTTTGGTTTCCCCGTGCAGCTCAGTCGAGGACAGGGAGGCAGATTGGCATGGCATGGGGGACGCCAGAGGAGAGTTTTCCTGGAGACGTCGGAGTGCCGGGGAAAGCGACCTCTCCCCCGGGAGAGCGCCGTGTGTGTTGCCCTGCACTCGGCAAACAACACGGAGTGAGCGGGAAGGGCTTTCGGCCCGGGCAGTTGTTTCTTTGCAGGCCGGGGGAGCCTGCCGGTACTCAGCGTCCTGGTCGGGTACAGGGCGCCCCCGCGAGGGTCTGAACGTGTCTTGAAGAGCGTACGAGGGTGAAAGTAAAGCAGAACCGCGACTAAGGCCCCGTGGAAACCGCTCGGAGCTTCCGCCTCCGCGGGGCTCTTAGAAGGCCTTAGCTGGAGGGAAGTCCTCCCATCGAGCTTCCCTTTAGCCCTAGAGCGTGACGGGATGAGCTCTTACCGGGACTCTGGAAGCACCCTGTTTACTCAGAGAAAGCTGCTTCTCTTCCACGAGCCCTGACTCCAGCGACGAGGGGCCCGTCACAAAGGGTTTCAGGCAGGTAGCTTCAAGGCAGCATGAATGGTGCTTTAAAAAGGAGAATGCAAGGCTTGGGTCCTCAGGCCCCCACCTCCGGTCAACGCGCCGACTACCGCCTTGTGATCCGTAGCTCGTCCAAAGAGACTCTAGCGACACACAGGTCCCTTCCCTGAATCCACCTCTCTTCACGGGGTGTTCTGCCTGTAGCTAACTCGCTCATCCAGGGAATGCACTAGGGAGGCTATCGGGCCTCAGCCTCTTCGGAAAGCCTGCCGTGTAACAGGCAGAGCTCTGCTCTCGTGGCAGTAGGAACGCAAGCCGGCTTTCTCCTGCAGGCGTGGGGTCTGCAGGTATGAGTGCCGAGAAGGAATGCCCAGCAGTTTTGGTTTCCCCGTGCAGCTCAGTCGAGGACAGGGAGGCAGATTGGCATGGCATGGGGGACGCCAGAGGAGAGTTTTCCTGGAGACGTCGGAGTGCCGGGGAATGCGACCTCTCCCCCGGGAGAGCGCCGTGTGTGTTGCCCTGCACTCGGCAAACAACACGGAGTGAGCGGGAAGGGCTTTCGGCCCGGGCAGTTGTTTCTTTGCAGGCCGGGGGAGCCTGCCGGTACTCAGCGTCCTGGTCGGGTACAGGGCGCCCCCGCGAGGGTCTGAACGTGTCTTGAAGAGCGTACGAGGGTGAAAGTAAAGCAGAACCGCGACTAAGGCCCCGTGGAAACCGCTCGGAGCTTCCGCCTCCGCGGGGCTCTTAGAAGGCCTTAGCTGGAGGGAAGTCCTCCCATCGAGCTTCCCTTTAGCCCTAGAGCGTGACGGGATGAGCTCTTACCGGGACTCTGGAAGCACCCTGTTTACTCAGAGAAAGCTGCTTCTCTTCCACGAGCCCTGACTCCAGCGACGAGGGGCCCGTCACAAAGGGTTTCAGGCAGGTAGCTTCAAGGCAGCATGAATGGTGCTTTAAAAAGGAGAATGCAAGGCTTGGGTCCTCAGGCCCCCACCTCCGGTCAACGCGCCGACTACCGCCTTGTGATCCGTAGCTCGTCCAAAGAGACTCTAGCGACACACAGGTCCCTTCCCTGAATCCACCTCTCTTCACGGGGTGTTCTGCCTGTAGCTAACTCGCTCATCCAGGGAATGCACTAGGGAGGCTATCGGGCCTCAGCCTCTTCGGAAAGCCTGCCGTGTAACAGGCAGAGCTCTGCTCTCGTGGCAGTAGGAACGCAAGCCGGCTTTCTCCTGCAGGCGTGGGGTCTGCAGGTATGAGTGCCGAGAAGGAATGCCCAGCAGTTTTGGTTTCCCCGTGCAGCTCAGTCGAGGACAGGGAGGCAGATTGGCATGGCATGGGGGACGCCAGAGGAGAGTTTTCCTGGAGACGTCGGAGTGCCGGGGAATGCGACCTCTCCCCAGGGAGAGCGCCGTGTGTGTTGCCCTGCACTCGGCAAACAACACGGAGTGAGCGGGAAGGGCTTTCGGCCCGGGCAGTTGTTTCTTTGCAGGCCGGGGGAGCCTGCCGGTACTCAGCGTCCTGGTCGTGTACAGGGCGGCCCCGCGAGGGTCTGAAGGTGTCTTGAAGAGCGTACGAGGGTGAAAGTAAAGCAGAACCGCGACTAAGGCCCCGTGGAAACCGCTCGGAGCTTCCGCCTCCGCGGGGCTCTTATTAGAAGGCCTTAGCTGGAGGGAAGTCTTCCCATCGAGCTTCCCTTTAGCCCCAGAGCGTGACGGGATGAGCTCTTACCGGGACTCTGGAAGCACCCTGTTTACTCAGAGAAAGCTGCTTCTCTTCCACGAGCCCTGACTCCAGCGACGAGGGGCCCGTCACAAAGGGTTTCAGGCAGGTAGCTTCAAGGCAGCATGAATGGTGCTTTAAAAAGGAGAATGCAAGGCTTGGGTCCTCAGGCCCCCACCTCCAGTCAACGCGCCGACTACCGCCTTGTGATCCGTAGCTCGTCCAAAGAGACTCTAGCGACACACAGGTCCCTTCCCTGAATCCACCTCTCTTCAAGGGCTGTTCTGCCTGTAGCTAACTCGCTCATCCAGGGAATGCACTAGGGAGGCTATCGGGCCTCAGCCTCTTCGGAAAGCCTGCCGTGTAACAGGCAGAGCTCTGCTCTCGTGGCAGTAGGAACGCAAGCCGGCTTTCTCCTGCAGGCGTGGGGTCTGCAGGTATGAGTGCCGAGAAGGAATGCCCAGCAGTTTTGGTTTCCCCGTGCAGCTCAGTCGAGGACAGGGAGGCAGATTGGCATGGCATGGGGGACGCCAGAGGAGAGTTTTCCTGGAGACGTCGGAGTGCCGGGGAATGCGACCTCTCCCCCGGGAGAGCGCCGTGTGTGTTGCCCTGCACTCGGCAAACAACACGGAGTGAGCGGGAAGGGCTTTCGGCCCGGGCAGTTGTTTCTTTGCAGGCCGGGGGAGCCTGCCGGTACTCAGCGTCCTGGTCGGGTACAGGGCGCCCCCGCGAGGGTCTGAACGTGTCTTGAAGAGCGTACGAGGGTGAAAGTAAAGCAGAACCGCGACTAAGGCCCCGTGGAAACCGCTCGGAGCTTCCGCCTCCGCGGGGCTCTTAGAAGGCCTTAGCTGGAGGGAAGTCCTCCCATCGAGCTTCCCTTTAGCCCTAGAGCGTGACGGGATGAGCTCTTACCGGGACTCTGGAAGCACCCTGTTTACTCAGAGAAAGCTGCTTCTCTTCCACGAGCCCTGACTCCAGCGACGAGGGGCCCGTCACAAAGGGTTTCAGGCAGGTAGCTTCAAGGCAGCATGAATGGTGCTTTAAAAAGGAGAATGCAAGGCTTGGGTCCTCAGGCCCCCACCTCCGGTCAACGCGCCGACTACCGCCTTGTGATCCGTAGCTCGTCCAAAGAGACTCTAGCGACACACAGGTCCCTTCCCTGAATCCACCTCTCTTCACGGGGTGTTCTGCCTGTAGCTAACTCGCTCATCCAGGGAATGCACTAGGGAGGCTATCGGGCCTCAGCCTCTTCGGAAAGCCTGCCGTGTAACAGGCAGAGCTCTGCTCTCGTGGCAGTAGGAACGCAAGCCGGCTTTCTCCTGCAGGCGTGGGGTCTGCAGGTATGAGTGCCGAGAAGGAATGCCCAGCAGTTTTGGTTTCCCCGTGCAGCTCAGTCGAGGACAGGGAGGCAGATTGGCATGGCATGGGGGACGCCAGAGGAGAGTTTTCCTGGAGACGTCGGAGTGCCGGGGAAAGCGACCTCTCCCCCGGGAGAGCGCCGTGTGTGTTGCCCTGCACTCGGCAAACAACACGGAGTGAGCGGGAAGGGCTTTCGGCCCGGGCAGTTGTTTCTTTGCAGGCCGGGGGAGCCTGCCGGTACTCAGCGTCCTGGTCGGGTACAGGGCGCCCCCGCGAGGGTCTGAACGTGTCTTGAAGAGCGTACGAGGGTGAAAGTAAAGCAGAACCGCGACTAAGGCCCCGTGGAAACCGCTCGGAGCTTCCGCCTCCGCGGGGCTCTTAGAAGGCCTTAGCTGGAGGGAAGTCCTCCCATCGAGCTTCCCTTTAGCCCTAGAGCGTGACGGGATGAGCTCTTACCGGGACTCTGGAAGCACCCTGTTTACTCAGAGAAAGCTGCTTCTCTTCCACGAGCCCTGACTCCAGCGACGAGGGGCCCGTCACAAAGGGTTTCAGGCAGGTAGCTTCAAGGCAGCATGAATGGTGCTTTAAAAAGGAGAATGCAAGGCTTGGGTCCTCAGGCCCCCACCTCCGGTCAACGCGCCGACTACCGCCTTGTGATCCGTAGCTCGTCCAAAGAGACTCTAGCGACACACAGGTCCCTTCCCTGAATCCACCTCTCTTCACGGGGTGTTCTGCCTGTAGCTAACTCGCTCATCCAGGGAATGCACTAGGGAGGCTATCGGGCCTCAGCCTCTTCGGAAAGCCTGCCGTGTAACAGGCAGAGCTCTGCTCTCGTGGCAGTAGGAACGCAAGCCGGCTTTCTCCTGCAGGCGTGGGGTCTGCAGGTATGAGTGCCGAGAAGGAATGCCCAGCAGTTTTGGTTTCCCCGTGCAGCTCAGTCGAGGACAGGGAGGCAGATTGGCATGGCATGGGGGCCGCCAGAGGAGAGTTTTCCTGGAGACGTCGGAGTGCCGGGGAAAGCGACCTCTCCCCCGGGAGAGCGCCGTGTGTGTTGCCCTGCACTCGGCAAACAACACGGAGTGAGCGGGAAGGGCTTTCGGCCCGGGCAGTTGTTTCTTTGCAGGCCGGGGGAGCCTGCCGGTACTCAGCGTCCTGGTCGGGTACAGGGCGCCCCCGCGAGGGTCTGAACGTGTCTTGAAGAGCGTACGAGGGTGAAAGTAAAGCAGAACCGCGACTAAGGCCCCGTGGAAACCGCTCGGAGCTTCCGCCTCCGCGGGGCTCTTAGAAGGCCTTAGCTGGAGGGAAGTCCTCCCATCGAGCTTCCCTTTAGCCCTAGAGCGTGACGGGATGAGCTCTTACCGGGACTCTGGAAGCACCCTGTTTACTCAGAGAAAGCTGCTTCTCTTCCACGAGCCCTGACTCCAGCGACGAGGGGCCCGTCACAAAGGGTTTCAGGCAGGTAGCTTCAAGGCAGCATGAATGGTGCTTTAAAAAGGAGAATGCAAGGCTTGGGTCCTCAGGCCCCCACCTCCGGTCAACGCGCCGACTACCGCCTTGTGATCCGTAGCTCGTCCAAAGAGACTCTAGCGACACACAGGTCCCTTCCCTGAATCCACCTCTCTTCACGGGGTGTTCTGCCTGTAGCTAACTCGCTCATCCAGGGAATGCACTAGGGAGGCTATCGGGCCTCAGCCTCTTCGGAAAGCCTGCCGTGTAACAGGCAGAGCTCTGCTCTCGTGGCAGTAGGAACGCAAGCCGGCTTTCTCCTGCAGGCGTGGGGTCTGCAGGTATGAGTGCCGAGAAGGAATGCCCAGCAGTTTTGGTTTCCCCGTGCAGCTCAGTCGAGGACAGGGAGGCAGATTGGCATGGCATGGGGGACGCCAGAGGAGAGTTTTCCTGGAGACGTCGGAGTGCCGGGGAAAGCGACCTCTCCCCCGGGAGAGCGCCGTGTGTGTTGCCCTGCACTCGGCAAACAACACGGAGTGAGCGGGAAGGGCTTTCGGCCCGGGCAGTTGTTTCTTTGCAGGCCGGGGGAGCCTGCCGGTACTCAGCGTCCTGGTCGGGTACAGGGCGCCCCCGCGAGGGTCTGAACGTGTCTTGAAGAGCGTACGAGGGTGAAAGTAAAGCAGAACCGCGACTAAGGCCCCGTGGAAACCGCTCGGAGCTTCCGCCTCCGCGGGGCTCTTAGAAGGCCTTAGCTGGAGGGAAGTCCTCCCATCGAGCTTCCCTTTAGCCCTAGAGCGTGACGGGATGAGCTCTTACCGGGACTCTGGAAGCACCCTGTTTACTCAGAGAAAGCTGCTTCTCTTCCACGAGCCCTGACTCCAGCGACGAGGGGCCCGTCACAAAGGGTTTCAGGCAGGTAGCTTCAAGGCAGCATGAATGGTGCTTTAAAAAGGAGAATGCAAGGCTTGGGTCCTCAGGCCCCCACCTCCGGTCAACGCGCCGACTACCGCCTTGTGATCCGTAGCTCGTCCAAAGAGACTCTAGCGACACACAGGTCCCTTCCCTGAATCCACCTCTCTTCACGGGGTGTTCTGCCTGTAGCTAACTCGCTCATCCAGGGAATGCACTAGGGAGGCTATCGGGCCTCAGCCTCTTCGGAAAGCCTGCCGTGTAACAGGCAGAGCTCTGCTCTCGTGGCAGTAGGAACGCAAGCCGGCTTTCTCCTGCAGGCGTGGGGTCTGCAGGTATGAGTGCCGAGAAGGAATGCCCAGCAGTTTTGGTTTCCCCGTGCAGCTCAGTCGAGGACAGGGAGGCAGATTGGCATGGCATGGGGGACGCCAGAGGAGAGTTTTCCTGGAGACGTCGGAGTGCCGGGGAAAGCGACCTCTCCCCCGGGAGAGCGCCGTGTGTGTTGCCCTGCACTCGGCAAACAACACGGAGTGAGCGGGAAGGGCTTTCGGCCCGGGCAGTTGTTTCTTTGCAGGCCGGGGGAGCCTGCCGGTACTCAGCGTCCTGGTCGGGTACAGGGCGCCCCCGCGAGGGTCTGAACGTGTCTTGAAGAGCGTACGAGGGTGAAAGTAAAGCAGAACCGCGACTAAGGCCCCGTGGAAACCGCTCGGAGCTTCCGCCTCCGCGGGGCTCTTAGAAGGCCTTAGCTGGAGGGAAGTCCTCCCATCGAGCTTCCCTTTAGCCCTAGAGCGTGACGGGATGAGCTCTTACCGGGACTCTGGAAGCACCCTGTTTACTCAGAGAAAGCTGCTTCTCTTCCACGAGCCCTGACTCCAGCGACGAGGGGCCCGTCACAAAGGGTTTCAGGCAGGTAGCTTCAAGGCAGCATGAATGGTGCTTTAAAAAGGAGAATGCAAGGCTTGGGTCCTCAGGCCCCCACCTCCGGTCAACGCGCCGACTACCGCCTTGTGATCCGTAGCTCGTCCAAAGAGACTCTAGCGACACACAGGTCCCTTCCCTGAATCCACCTCTCTTCACGGGGTGTTCTGCCTGTAGCTAACTCGCTCATCCAGGGAATGCACTAGGGAGGCTATCGGGCCTCAGCCTCTTCGGAAAGCCTGCCGTGTAACAGGCAGAGCTCTGCTCTCGTGGCAGTAGGAACGCAAGCCGGCTTTCTCCTGCAGGCGTGGGGTCTGCAGGTATGAGTGCCGAGAAGGAATGCCCAGCAGTTTTGGTTTCCCCGTGCATCTCAGTCGAGGACAGGGAGGCAGATTGGCATGGCATGGGGGACGCCAGAGGAGAGTTTTCCTGGAGACGTCGGAGTGCCGGGGAAAGCGACCTCTCCCCCGGGAGAGCGCCGTGTGTGTTGCCCTGCACTCGGCAAACAACACGGAGTGAGCGGGAAGGGCTTTCGGCCCGGGCAGTTGTTTCTTTGCAGGCCGGGGGAGCCTGCCGGTACTCAGCGTCCTGGTCGGGTACAGGGCGCCCCCGCGAGGGTCTGAACGTGTCTTGAAGAGCGTACGAGGGTGAAAGTAAAGCAGAACCGCGACTAAGGCCCCGTGGAAACCGCTCGGAGCTTCCGCCTCCGCGGGGCTCTTAGAAGGCCTTAGCTGGAGGGAAGTCCTCCCATCGAGCTTCCCTTTAGCCCTAGAGCGTGACGGGATGAGCTCTTACCGGGACTCTGGAAGCACCCTGTTTACTCAGAGAAAGCTGCTTCTCTTCCACGAGCCCTGACTCCAGCGACGAGGGGCCCGTCACAAAGGGTTTCAGGCAGGTAGCTTCAAGGCAGCATGAATGGTGCTTTAAAAAGGAGAATGCAAGGCTTGGGTCCTCAGGCCCCCACCTCCGGTCAACGCGCCGACTACCGCCTTGTGATCCGTAGCTCGTCCAAAGAGACTCTAGCGACACACAGGTCCCTTCCCTGAATCCACCTCTCTTCACGGGGTGTTCTGCCTGTAGCTAACTCGCTCATCCAGGGAATGCACTAGGGAGGCTATCGGGCCTCAGCCTCTTCGGAAAGCCTGCCGTGTAACAGGCAGAGCTCTGCTCTCGTGGCAGTAGGAACGCAAGCCGGCTTTCTCCTGCAGGCGTGGGGTCTACAGGTATGAGTGCCGAGAAGGAATGCCCAGCAGTTTTGGTTTCCCCGTGCAGCTCAGTCGAGGACAGGGAGGCAGATTGGCATGGCATGGGGGCCGCCAGAGAAGAGTTTTCCTGGAGACGTCGGAGTGCCGGGGAAAGCGACCTCTCCCCCGGGAGAGCGCCGTGTGTGTTGCCCTGCACTCGGCAAACAACACGGAGTGAGCGGGAAGGGCTTTCGGCCCGGGCAGTTGTTTCTTTGCAGGCCGGGGGAGCCTGCCGGTACTCAGCGTCCTGGTCGGGTACAGGGCGCCCCCGCGAGGGTCTGAACGTGTCTTGAAGAGCGTACGAGGGTGAAAGTAAAGCAGAACCGCGACTAAGGCCCCGTGGAAACCGCTCGGAGCTTCCGCCTCCGCGGGGCTCTTAGAAGGCCTTAGCTGGAGGGAAGTCCTCCCATCGAGCTTCCCTTTAGCCCTAGAGCGTGACGGGATGAGCTCTTACCGGGACTCTGGAAGCACCCTGTTTACTCAGAGAAAGCTGCTTCTCTTCCACGAGCCCTGACTCCAGCGACGAGGGGCCCGTCACAAAGGGTTTCAGGCAGGTAGCTTCAAGGCAGCATGAATGGTGCTTTAAAAAGGAGAATGCAAGGCTTGGGTCCTCAGGCCCCCACCTCCGGTCAACGCGCCGACTACCGCCTTGTGATCCGTAGCTCGTCCAAAGAGACTCTAGCGACACACAGGTCCCTTCCCTGAATCCACCTCTGTTCACGGGGTGTTCTGCCTGTAGCTAACTCGCTCATCCAGGGAATGCACTAGGGAGGCTATCGGGCCTCAGCCTCTTCGGAAAGCCTGCCGTGTAACAGGCAGAGCTCTGCTCTCGTGGCAGTAGGAACGCAAGCCGGCTTTCTCCTGCAGGCGTGGGGTCTGCAGGTATGAGTGCCGAGAAGGAATGCCCAGCAGTTTTGGTTTCCCCGTGCAGCTCAGTCGAGGACAGGGAGGCAGATTGGCATGGCATGGGGGACGCCAGAGGAGAGTTTTCCTGGAGACGTCGGAGTGCCGGGGAAAGCGACCTCTCCCCCGGGAGAGCGCCGTGTGTGTTGCCCTGCACTCGGCAAACAACACGGAGTGAGCGGGAAGGGCTTTCGGCCCGGGCAGTTGTTTCTTTGCAGGCCGGGGGAGCCTGCCGGTACTCAGCGTCCTGGTCGGGTACAGGGCGCCCCCGCGAGGGTCTGAACGTGTCTTGAAGAGCGTACGAGGGTGAAAGTAAAGCAGAACCGCGACTAAGGCCCCGTGGAAACCGCTCGGAGCTTCCGCCTCCGCGGGGCTCTTAGAAGGCCTTAGCTGGAGGGAAGTCCTCCCATCGAGCTTCCCTTTAGCCCTAGAGCGTGACGGGATGAGCTCTTACCGGGACTCTGGAAGCACCCTGTTTACTCAGAGAAAGCTGCTTCTCTTCCACGAGCCCTGACTCCAGCGACGAGGGGCCCGTCACAAAGGGTTTCAGGCAGGTAGCTTCAAGGCAGCATGAATGGTGCTTTAAAAAGGAGAATGCAAGGCTTGGGTCCTCAGGCCCCCACCTCCGGTCAACGCGCCGACTACCGCCTTGTGATCCGTAGCTCGTCCAAAGAGACTCTAGCGACACACAGGTCCCTTCCCTGAATCCACCTCTCTTCACGGGGTGTTCTGCCTGTAGCTAACTCGCTCATCCAGGGAATGCACTAGGGAGGCTATCGGGCCTCAGCCTCTTCGGAAAGCCTGCCGTGTAACAGGCAGAGCTCTGCTCTCGTGGCAGTAGGAACGCAAGCCGGCTTTCTCCTGCAGGCGTGGGGTCTGCAGGTATGAGTGCCGAGAAGGAATGCCCAGCAGTTTTGGTTTCCCCGTGCATCTCAGTCGAGGACAGGGAGGCAGATTGGCATGGCATGGGGGACGCCAGAGGAGAGTTTTCCTGGAGACGTCGGAGTGCCGGGGAAAGCGACCTCTCCCCCGGGAGAGCGCCGTGTGTGTTGCCCTGCACTCGGCAAACAACACGGAGTGAGCGGGAAGGGCTTTCGGCCCGGGCAGTTGTTTCTTTGCAGGCCGGGGGAGCCTGCCGGTACTCAGCGTCCTGGTCGGGTACAGGGCGCCCCCGCGAGGGTCTGAACGTGTCTTGAAGAGCGTACGAGGGTGAAAGTAAAGCAGAACCGCGACTAAGGCCCCGTGGAAACCGCTCGGAGCTTCCGCCTCCGCGGGGCTCTTAGAAGGCCTTAGCTGGAGGGAAGTCCTCCCATCGAGCTTCCCTTTAGCCCTAGAGCGTGACGGGATGAGCTCTTACCGGGACTCTGGAAGCACCCTGTTTACTCAGAGAAAGCTGCTTCTCTTCCACGAGCCCTGACTCCAGCGACGAGGGGCCCGTCACAAAGGGTTTCAGGCAGGTAGCTTCAAGGCAGCATGAATGGTGCTTTAAAAAGGAGAATGCAAGGCTTGGGTCCTCAGGCCCCCACCTCCGGTCAACGCGCCGACTACCGCCTTGTGATCCGTAGCTCGTCCAAAGAGACTCTAGCGACACACAGGTCCCTTCCCTGAATCCACCTCTCTTCACGGGGTGTTCTGCCTGTAGCTAACTCGCTCATCCAGGGAATGCACTAGGGAGGCTATCGGGCCTCAGCCTCTTCGGAAAGCCTGCCGTGTAACAGGCAGAGCTCTGCTCTCGTGGCAGTAGGAACGCAAGCCGGCTTTCTCCTGCAGGCGTGGGGTCTACAGGTATGAGTGCCGAGAAGGAATGCCCAGCAGTTTTGGTTTCCCCGTGCAGCTCAGTCGAGGACAGGGAGGCAGATTGGCATGGCATGGGGGCCGCCAGAGAAGAGTTTTCCTGGAGACGTCGGAGTGCCGGGGAAAGCGACCTCTCCCCCGGGAGAGCGCCGTGTGTGTTGCCCTGCACTCGGCAAACAACACGGAGTGAGCGGGAAGGGCTTTCGGCCCGGGCAGTTGTTTCTTTGCAGGCCGGGGGAGCCTGCCGGTACTCAGCGTCCTGGTCGGGTACAGGGCGCCCCCGCGAGGGTCTGAACGTGTCTTGAAGAGCGTACGAGGGTGAAAGTAAAGCAGAACCGCGACTAAGGCCCCGTGGAAACCGCTCGGAGCTTCCGCCTCCGCGGGGCTCTTAGAAGGCCTTAGCTGGAGGGAAGTCCTCCCATCGAGCTTCCCTTTAGCCCTAGAGCGTGACGGGATGAGCTCTTACCGGGACTCTGGAAGCACCCTGTTTACTCAGAGAAAGCTGCTTCTCTTCCACGAGCCCTGACTCCAGCGACGAGGGGCCCGTCACAAAGGGTTTCAGGCAGGTAGCTTCAAGGCAGCATGAATGGTGCTTTAAAAAGGAGAATGCAAGGCTTGGGTCCTCAGGCCCCCACCTCCGGTCAACGCGCCGACTACCGCCTTGTGATCCGTAGCTCGTCCAAAGAGACTCTAGCGACACACAGGTCCCTTCCCTGAATCCACCTCTCTTCACGGGGTGTTCTGCCTGTAGCTAACTCGCTCATCCAGGGAATGCACTAGGGAGGCTATCGGGCCTCAGCCTCTTCGGAAAGCCTGCCGTGTAACAGGCAGAGCTCTGCTCTCGTGGCAGTAGGAACGCAAGCCGGCTTTCTCCTGCAGGCGTGGGGTCTGCAGGTATGAGTGCCGAGAAGGAATGCCCAGCAGTTTTGGTTTCCCCGTGCATCTCAGTCGAGGACAGGGAGGCAGATTGGCATGGCATGGGGGACGCCAGAGGAGAGTTTTCCTGGAGACGTCGGAGTGCCGGGGAAAGCGACCTCTCCCCCGGGAGAGCGCCGTGTGTGTTGCCCTGCACTCGGCAAACAACACGGAGTGAGCGGGAAGGGCTTTCGGCCCGGGCAGTTGTTTCTTTGCAGGCCGGGGGAGCCTGCCGGTACTCAGCGTCCTGGTCGGGTACAGGGCGCCCCCGCGAGGGTCTGAAGGTGTCTTGAAGAGCGTACGAGGGTGAAAGTAAAGCAGAACCGCGACTAAGGCCCCGTGGAAACCGCTCGGAGCTTCCGCCTCCGCGGGGCTCTTAGAAGGCCTTAGCTGGAGGGAAGTCCTCCCATCGAGCTTCCCTTTAGCCCTAGAGCGTGACGGGATGAGCTCTTACCGGGACTCTGGAAGCACCCTGTTTACTCAGAGAAAGCTGCTTCTCTTCCACGAGCCCTGACTCCAGCGACGAGGGGCCCGTCACAAAGGGTTTCAGGCAGGTAGCTTCAAGGCAGCATGAATGGTGCTTTAAAAAGGAGAATGCAAGGCTTGGGTCCTCAGGCCCCCACCTCCGGTCAACGCGCCGACTACCGCCTTGTGATCCGTAGCTCGTCCAAAGAGACTCTAGCGACACACAGGTCCCTTCCCTGAATCCACCTCTCTTCACAGGGTGTTCTGCCTGTAGCTAACTCGCTCATCCAGGGAATGCACTAGGGAGGCTATCGGGCCTCAGCCTCTTCGGAAAGCCTGCCGTGTAACAGGCAGAGCTCTGCTCTCGTGGCAGTAGGAACGCAAGCCGGCTTTCTCCTGCAGGCGTGGGGTCTGCAGGTATGAGTGCCGAGAAGGAATGCCCAGCAGTTTTGGTTTCCCCGTGCAGCTCAGTCGAGGACAGGGAGGCAGATTGGCATGGCATGGGGGACGCCAGAGGAGAGTTTTCCTGGAGACGTCGGAGTGCCGGGGAAAGCGACCTCTCCCCCGGGAGAGCGCCGTGTGTGTTGCCCTGCACTCGGCAAACAACACGGAGTGAGCGGGAAGGGCTTTCGGCCCGGGCAGTTGTTTCTTTGCAGGCCGGGGGAGCCTGCCGGTACTCAGCGTCCTGGTCGGGTACAGGGCGCCCCCGCGAGGGTCTGAAGGTGTCTTGAAGAGCGTACGAGGGTGAAAGTAAAGCAGAACCGCGACTAAGGCCCCGTGGAAACCGCTCGGAGCTTCCGCCTCCGCGGGGCTCTTAGAAGGCCTTAGCTGGAGGGAAGTCCTCCCATCGAGCTTCCCTTTAGCCCTAGAGCGTGACGGGATGAGCTCTTACCGGGACTCTGGAAGCACCCTGTTTACTCAGAGAAAGCTGCTTCTCTTCCACGAGCCCTGACTCCAGCGACGAGGGGCCCGTCACAAAGGGTTTCAGGCAGGTAGCTTCAAGGCAGCATGAATGGTGCTTTAAAAAGGAGAATGCAAGGCTTGGGTCCTCAGGCCCCCACCTCCGGTCAACGCGCCGACTACCGCCTTGTGATCCGTAGCTCGTCCAAAGAGACTCTAGCGACACACAGGTCCCTTCCCTGAATCCACCTCTCTTCACGGGGTGTTCTGCCTGTAGCTAACTCGCTCATCCAGGGAATGCACTAGGGAGGCTATCGGGCCTCAGCCTCTTCGGAAAGCCTGCCGTGTAACAGGCAGAGCTCTGCTCTCGTGGCAGTAGGAACGCAAGCCGGCTTTCTCCTGCAGGCGTGGGGTCTGCAGGTATGAGTGCCGAGAAGGAATGCCCAGCAGTTTTGGTTTCCCCGTGCAGCTCAGTCGAGGACAGGGAGGCAGATTGGCATGGCATGGGGGACGCCAGAGGAGAGTTTTCCTGGAGACGTCGGAGTGCCGGGGAAAGCGACCTCTCCCCCGGGAGAGCGCCGTGTGTGTTGCCCTGCACTCGGCAAACAACACGGAGTGAGCGGGAAGGGCTTTCGGCCCGGGCAGTTGTTTCTTTGCAGGCCGGGGGAGCCTGCCGGTACTCAGCGTCCTGGTCGGGTACAGGGCGCCCCCGCGAGGGTCTGAACGTGTCTTGAAGAGCGTACGAGGGTGAAAGTAAAGCAGAACCGCGACTAAGGCCCCGTGGAAACCGCTCGGAGCTTCCGCCTCCGCGGGGCTCTTAGAAGGCCTTAGCTGGAGGGAAGTCCTCCCATCGAGCTTCCCTTTAGCCCTAGAGCGTGACGGGATGAGCTCTTACCGGGACTCTGGAAGCACCCTGTTTACTCAGAGAAAGCTGCTTCTCTTCCACGAGCCCTGACTCCAGCGACGAGGGGCCCGTCACAAAGGGTTTCAGGCAGGTAGCTTCAAGGCAGCATGAATGGTGCTTTAAAAAGGAGAATGCAAGGCTTGGGTCCTCAGGCCCCCACCTCCGGTCAACGCGCCGACTACCGCCTTGTGATCCGTAGCTCGTCCAAAGAGACTCTAGCGACACACAGGTCCCTTCCCTGAATCCACCTCTCTTCACGGGGTGTTCTGCCTGTAGCTAACTCGCTCATCCAGGGAATGCACTAGGGAGGCTATCGGGCCTCAGCCTCTTCGGAAAGCCTGCCGTGTAACAGGCAGAGCTCTGCTCTCGTGGCAGTAGGAACGCAAGCCGGCTTTCTCCTGCAGGCGTGGGGTCTGCAGGTATGAGTGCCGAGAAGGAATGCCCAGCAGTTTTGGTTTCCCCGTGCAGCTCAGTCGAGGACAGGGAGGCAGATTGGCATGGCATGGGGGACGCCAGAGGAGAGTTTTCCTGGAGACGTCGGAGTGCCGGGGAAAGCGACCTCTCCCCCGGGAGAGCGCCGTGTGTGTTGCCCTGCACTCGGCAAACAACACGGAGTGAGCGGGAAGGGCTTTCGGCCCGGGCAGTTGTTTCTTTGCAGGCCGGGGGAGCCTGCCGGTACTCAGCGTCCTGGTCGGGTACAGGGCGCCCCCGCGAGGGTCTGAACGTGTCTTGAAGAGCGTACGAGGGTGAAAGTAAAGCAGAACCGCGACTAAGGCCCCGTGGAAACCGCTCGGAGCTTCCGCCTCCGCGGGGCTCTTAGAAGGCCTTAGCTGGAGGGAAGTCCTCCCATCGAGCTTCCCTTTAGCCCTAGAGCGTGACGGGATGAGCTCTTACCGGGACTCTGGAAGCACCCTGTTTACTCAGAGAAAGCTGCTTCTCTTCCACGAGCCCTGACTCCAGCGACGAGGGGCCCGTCACAAAGGGTTTCAGGCAGGTAGCTTCAAGGCAGCATGAATGGTGCTTTAAAAAGGAGAATGCAAGGCTTGGGTCCTCAGGCCCCCACCTCCGGTCAACGCGCCGACTACCGCCTTGTGATCCGTAGCTCGTCCAAAGAGACTCTAGCGACACACAGGTCCCTTCCCTGAATCCACCTCTCTTCACGGGGTGTTCTGCCTGTAGCTAACTCGCTCATCCAGGGAATGCACTAGGGAGGCTATCGGGCCTCAGCCTCTTCGGAAAGCCTGCCGTGTAACAGGCAGAGCTCTGCTCTCGTGGCAGTAGGAACGCAAGCCGGCTTTCTCCTGCAGGCGTGGGGTCTGCAGGTATGAGTGCCGAGAAGGAATGCCCAGCAGTTTTGGTTTCCCCGTGCAGCTCAGTCGAGGACAGGGAGGCAGATTGGCATGGCATGGGGGACGCCAGAGGAGAGTTTTCCTGGAGACGTCGGAGTGCCGGGGAAAGCGACCTCTCCCCCGGGAGAGCGCCGTGTGTGTTGCCCTGCACTCGGCAAACAACACGGAGTGAGCGGGAAGGGCTTTCGGCCCGGGCAGTTGTTTCTTTGCAGGCCGGGGGAGCCTGCCGGTACTCAGCGTCCTGGTCGGGTACAGGGCGCCCCCGCGAGGGTCTGAACGTGTCTTGAAGAGCGTACGAGGGTGAAAGTAAAGCAGAACCGCGACTAAGGCCCCGTGGAAACCGCTCGGAGCTTCCGCCTCCGCGGGGCTCTTAGAAGGCCTTAGCTGGAGGGAAGTCCTCCCATCGAGCTTCCCTTTAGCCCTAGAGCGTGACGGGATGAGCTCTTACCGGGACTCTGGAAGCACCCTGTTTACTCAGAGAAAGCTGCTTCTCTTCCACGAGCCCTGACTCCAGCGACGAGGGGCCCGTCACAAAGGGTTTCAGGCAGGTAGCTTCAAGGCAGCATGAATGGTGCTTTAAAAAGGAGAATGCAAGGCTTGGGTCCTCAGGCCCCCACCTCCGGTCAACGCGCCGACTACCGCCTTGTGATCCGTAGCTCGTCCAAAGAGACTCTAGCGACACACAGGTCCCTTCCCTGAATCCACCTCTCTTCACGGGGTGTTCTGCCTGTAGCTAACTCGCTCATCCAGGGAATGCACTAGGGAGGCTATCGGGCCTCAGCCTCTTCGGAAAGCCTGCCGTGTAACAGGCAGAGCTCTGCTCTCGTGGCAGTAGGAACGCAAGCCGGCTTTCTCCTGCAGGCGTGGGGTCTGCAGGTATGAGTGCCGAGAAGGAATGCCCAGCAGTTTTGGTTTCCCCGTGCAGCTCAGTCGAGGACAGGGAGGCAGATTGGCATGGCATGGGGGACGCCAGAGGAGAGTTTTCCTGGAGACGTCGGAGTGCCGGGGAAAGCGACCTCTCCCCCGGGAGAGCGCCGTGTGTGTTGCCCTGCACTCGGCAAACAACACGGAGTGAGCGGGAAGGGCTTTCGGCCCGGGCAGTTGTTTCTTTGCAGGCCGGGGGAGCCTGCCGGTACTCAGCGTCCTGGTCGGGTACAGGGCGCCCCCGCGAGGGTCTGAACGTGTCTTGAAGAGCGTACGAGGGTGAAAGTAAAGCAGAACCGCGACTAAGGCCCCGTGGAAACCGCTCGGAGCTTCCGCCTCCGCGGGGCTCTTAGAAGGCCTTAGCTGGAGGGAAGTCCTCCCATCGAGCTTCCCTTTAGCCCTAGAGCGTGACGGGATGAGCTCTTACCGGGACTCTGGAAGCACCCTGTTTACTCAGAGAAAGCTGCTTCTCTTCCACGAGCCCTGACTCCAGCGACGAGGGGCCCGTCACAAAGGGTTTCAGGCAGGTAGCTTCAAGGCAGCATGAATGGTGCTTTAAAAAGGAGAATGCAAGGCTTGGGTCCTCAGGCCCCCACCTCCGGTCAACGCGCCGACTACCGCCTTGTGATCCGTAGCTCGTCCAAAGAGACTCTAGCGACACACAGGTCCCTTCCCTGAATCCACCTCTCTTCACGGGGTGTTCTGCCTGTAGCTAACTCGCTCATCCAGGGAATGCACTAGGGAGGCTATCGGGCCTCAGCCTCTTCGGAAAGCCTGCCGTGTAACAGGCAGAGCTCTGCTCTCGTGGCAGTAGGAACGCAAGCCGGCTTTCTCCTGCAGGCGTGGGGTCTACAGGTATGAGTGCCGAGAAGGAATGCCCAGCAGTTTTGGTTTCCCCGTGCAGCTCAGTCGAGGACAGGGAGGCAGATTGGCATGGCATGGGGGCCGCCAGAGGAGAGTTTTCCTGGAGACGTCGGAGTGCCGGGGAAAGCGACCTCTCCCCCGGGAGAGCGCCGTGTGTGTTGCCCTGCACTCGGCAAACAACACGGAGTGAGCGGGAAGGGCTTTCGGCCCGGGCAGTTGTTTCTTTGCAGGCCGGGGGAGCCTGCCGGTACTCAGCGTCCTGGTCGGGTACAGGGCGCCCCCGCGAGGGTCTGAACGTGTCTTGAAGAGCGTACGAGGGTGAAAGTAAAGCAGAACCGCGACTAAGGCCCCGTGGAAACCGCTCGGAGCTTCCGCCTCCGCGGGGCTCTTAGAAGGCCTTAGCTGGAGGGAAGTCCTCCCATCGAGCTTCCCTTTAGCCCTAGAGCGTGACGGGATGAGCTCTTACCGGGACTCTGGAAGCACCCTGTTTACTCAGAGAAAGCTGCTTCTCTTCCACGAGCCCTGACTCCAGCGACGAGGGGCCCGTCACAAAGGGTTTCAGGCAGGTAGCTTCAAGGCAGCATGAATGGTGCTTTAAAAAGGAGAATGCAAGGCTTGGGTCCTCAGGCCCCCACCTCCGGTCAACGCGCCGACTACCGCCTTGTGATCCGTAGCTCGTCCAAAGAGACTCTAGCGACACACAGGTCCCTTCCCTGAATCCACCTCTCTTCACGGGGTGTTCTGCCTGTAGCTAACTCGCTCATCCAGGGAATGCACTAGGGAGGCTATCGGGCCTCAGCCTCTTCGGAAAGCCTGCCGTGTAACAGGCAGAGCTCTGCTCTCGTGGCAGTAGGAACGCAAGCCGGCTTTCTCCTGCAGGCGTGGGGTCTGCAGGTATGAGTGCCGAGAAGGAATGCCCAGCAGTTTTGGTTTCCCCGTGCATCTCAGTCGAGGACAGGGAGGCAGATTGGCATGGCATGGGGGACGCCAGAGGAGAGTTTTCCTGGAGACGTCGGAGTGCCGGGGAAAGCGACCTCTCCCCCGGGAGAGCGCCGTGTGTGTTGCCCTGCACTCGGCAAACAACACGGAGTGAGCGGGAAGGGCTTTCGGCCCGGGCAGTTGTTTCTTTGCAGGCCGGGGGAGCCTGCCGGTACTCAGCGTCCTGGTCGGGTACAGGGCGCCCCCGCGAGGGTCTGAAGGTGTCTTGAAGAGCGTACGAGGGTGAAAGTAAAGCAGAACCGCGACTAAGGCCCCGTGGAAACCGCTCGGAGCTTCCGCCTCCGCGGGGCTCTTAGAAGGCCTTAGCTGGAGGGAAGTCCTCCCATCGAGCTTCCCTTTAGCCCTAGAGCGTGACGGGATGAGCTCTTACCGGGACTCTGGAAGCACCCTGTTTACTCAGAGAAAGCTGCTTCTCTTCCACGAGCCCTGACTCCAGCGACGAGGGGCCCGTCACAAACGGTTTCAGGCAGGTAGCTTCAAGGCAGCATGAATGGTGCTTTAAAAAGGAGAATGCAAGGCTTGGGTCCTCAGGCCCCCACCTCCGGTCAACGCGCCGACTACCGCCTTGTGATCCGTAGCTCGTCCAAAGAGACTCTAGCGACACACAGGTCCCTTCCCTGAATCCACCTCTCTTCACAGGGTGTTCTGCCTGTAGCTAACTCGCTCATCCAGGGAATGCACTAGGGAGGCTATCGGGCCTCAGCCTCTTCGGAAAGCCTGCCGTGTAACAGGCAGAGCTCTGCTCTCGTGGCAGTAGGAACGCAAGCCGGCTTTCTCCTGCAGGCGTGGGGTCTGCAGGTATGAGTGCCGAGAAGGAATGCCCAGCAGTTTTGGTTTCCCCGTGCAGCTCAGTCGAGGACAGGGAGGCAGATTGGCATGGCATGGGGGACGCCAGAGGAGAGTTTTCCTGGAGACGTCGGAGTGACGGGGAAAGCGACCTCTCCCCCGGGAGAGCGCCGTGTGTGTTGCCCTGCACTCGGCAAACAACACGGAGTGAGCGGGAAGGGCTTTCGGCCCGGGCAGTTGTTTCTTTGCAGGCCGGGGGAGCCTGCCGGTACTCAGCGTCCTGGTCGGGTACAGGGCGCCCCCGCGAGGGTCTGAACGTGTCTTGAAGAGCGTACGAGGGTGAAAGTAAAGCAGAACCGCGACTAAGGCCCCGTGGAAACCGCTCGGAGCTTCCGCCTCCGCGGGGCTCTTAGAAGGCCTTAGCTGGAGGGAAGTCCTCCCATCGAGCTTCCCTTTAGCCCTAGAGCGTGACGGGATGAGCTCTTACCGGGACTCTGGAAGCACCCTGTTTACTCAGAGAAAGCTGCTTCTCTTCCACGAGCCCTGACTCCAGCGACGAGGGGCCCGTCACAAAGGGTTTCAGGCAGGTAGCTTCAAGGCAGCATGAATGGTGCTTTAAAAAGGAGAATGCAAGGCTTGGGTCCTCAGGCCCCCACCTCCGGTCAACGCGCCGACTACCGCCTTGTGATCCGTAGCTCGTCCAAAGAGACTCTAGCGACACACAGGTCCCTTCCCTGAATCCACCTCTCTTCACGGGGTGTTCTGCCTGTAGCTAACTCGCTCATCCAGGGAATGCACTAGGGAGGCTATCGGGCCTCAGCCTCTTCGGAAAGCCTGCCGTGTAACAGGCAGAGCTCTGCTCTCGTGGCAGTAGGAACGCAAGCCGGCTTTCTCCTGCAGGCGTGGGGTCTGCAGGTATGAGTGCCGAGAAGGAATGCCCAGCAGTTTTGGTTTCCCCGTGCAGCTCAGTCGAGGACAGGGAGGCAGATTGGCATGGCATGGGGGACGCCAGAGGAGAGTTTTCCTGGAGACGTCGGAGTGCCGGGGAAAGCGACCTCTCCCCCGGGAGAGCGCCGTGTGTGTTGCCCTGCACTCGGCAAACAACACGGAGTGAGCGGGAAGGGCTTTCGGCCCGGGCAGTTGTTTCTTTGCAGGCCGGGGGAGCCTGCCGGTACTCAGCGTCCTGGTCGGGTACAGGGCGCCCCCGCGAGGGTCTGAACGTGTCTTGAAGAGCGTACGAGGGTGAAAGTAAAGCAGAACCGCGACTAAGGCCCCGTGGAAACCGCTCGGAGCTTCCGCCTCCGCGGGGCTCTTAGAAGGCCTTAGCTGGAGGGAAGTCCTCCCATCGAGCTTCCCTTTAGCCCTAGAGCGTGACGGGATGAGCTCTTACCGGGACTCTGGAAGCACCCTGTTTACTCAGAGAAAGCTGCTTCTCTTCCACGAGCCCTGACTCCAGCGACGAGGGGCCCGTCACAAAGGGTTTCAGGCAGGTAGCTTCAAGGCAGCATGAATGGTGCTTTAAAAAGGAGAATGCAAGGCTTGGGTCCTCAGGCCCCCACCTCCGGTCAACGCGCCGACTACCGCCTTGTGATCCGTAGCTCGTCCAAAGAGACTCTAGCGACACACAGGTCCCTTCCCTGAATCCACCTCTCTTCACGGGGTGTTCTGCCTGTAGCTAACTCGCTCATCCAGGGAATGCACTAGGGAGGCTATCGGGCCTCAGCCTCTTCGGAAAGCCTGCCGTGTAACAGGCAGAGCTCTGCTCTCGTGGCAGTAGGAACGCAAGCCGGCTTTCTCCTGCAGGCGTGGGGTCTGCAGGTATGAGTGCCGAGAAGGAATGCCCAGCAGTTTTGGTTTCCCCGTGCAGCTCAGTCGAGGACAGGGAGGCAGATTGGCATGGCATGGGGGCCGCCAGAGGAGAGTTTTCCTGGAGACGTCGGAGTGCCGGGGAAAGCGACCTCTCCCCCGGGAGAGCGCCGTGTGTGTTGCCCTGCACTCGGCAAACAACACGGAGTGAGCGGGAAGGGCTTTCGGCCCGGGCAGTTGTTTCTTTGCAGGCCGGGGGAGCCTGCCGGTACTCAGCGTCCTGGTCGGGTACAGGGCGCCCCCGCGAGGGTCTGAACGTGTCTTGAAGAGCGTACGAGGGTGAAAGTAAAGCAGAACCGCGACTAAGGCCCCGTGGAAACCGCTCGGAGCTTCCGCCTCCGCGGGGCTCTTAGAAGGCCTTAGCTGGAGGGAAGTCCTCCCATCGAGCTTCCCTTTAGCCCTAGAGCGTGACGGGATGAGCTCTTACCGGGACTCTGGAAGCACCCTGTTTACTCAGAGAAAGCTGCTTCTCTTCCACGAGCCCTGACTCCAGCGACGAGGGGCCCGTCACAAAGGGTTTCAGGCAGGTAGCTTCAAGGCAGCATGAATGGTGCTTTAAAAAGGAGAATGCAAGGCTTGGGTCCTCAGGCCCCCACCTCCGGTCAACGCGCCGACTACCGCCTTGTGATCCGTAGCTCGTCCAAAGAGACTCTAGCGACACACAGGTCCCTTCCCTGAATCCACCTCTCTTCACGGGGTGTTCTGCCTGTAGCTAACTCGCTCATCCAGGGAATGCACTAGGGAGGCTATCGGGCCTCAGCCTCTTCGGAAAGCCTGCCGTGTAACAGGCAGAGCTCTGCTCTCGTGGCAGTAGGAACGCAAGCCGGCTTTCTCCTGCAGGCGTGGGGTCTGCAGGTATGAGTGCCGAGAAGGAATGCCCAGCAGTTTTGGTTTCCCCGTGCAGCTCAGTCGAGGACAGGGAGGCAGATTGGCATGGCATGGGGGACGCCAGAGGAGAGTTTTCCTGGAGACGTCGGAGTGCCGGGGAAAGCGACCTCTCCCCCGGGAGAGCGCCGTGTGTGTTGCCCTGCACTCGGCAAACAACACGGAGTGAGCGGGAAGGGCTTTCGGCCCGGGCAGTTGTTTCTTTGCAGGCCGGGGGAGCCTGCCGGTACTCAGCGTCCTGGTCGGGTACAGGGCGCCCCCGCGAGGGTCTGAAGGTGTCTTGAAGAGCGTACGAGGGTGAAAGTAAAGCAGAACCGCGACTAAGGCCCCGTGGAAACCGCTCGGAGCTTCCGCCTCCGCGGGGCTCTTAGAAGGCCTTAGCTGGAGGGAAGTCCTCCCATCGAGCTTCCCTTTAGCCCCAGAGCGTGACGGGATGAGCTCTTACCGGGACTCTGGAAGCACCCTGTTTACTCAGAGAAAGCTGCTTCTCTTCCACGAGCCCTGACTCCAGCGACGAGGGGCCCGTCACAAAGGGTTTCAGGCAGGTAGCTTCAAGGCAGCATGAATGGTGCTTTAAAAAGGAGAATGCAAGGCTTGGGTCCTCAGGCCCCCACCTCCGGTCAACGCGCCGACTACCGCCTTGTGATCCGTAGCTCGTCCAAAGAGACTCTAGCGACACACAGGTCCCTTCCCTGAATCCACCTCTCTTCACGGGGTGTTCTGCCTGTAGCTAACTCGCTCATCCAGGGAATGCACTAGGGAGGCTATCGGGCCTCAGCCTCTTCGGAAAGCCTGCCGTGTAACAGGCAGAGCTCTGCTCTCGTGGCAGTAGGAACGCAAGCCGGCTTTCTCCTGCAGGCGTGGGGTCTGCAGGTATGAGTGCCGAGAAGGAATGCCCAGCAGTTTTGGTTTCCCCGTGCAGCTCAGTCGAGGACAGGGAGGCAGATTGGCATGGCATGGGGGACGCCAGAGGAGAGTTTTCCTGGAGACGTCGGAGTGCCGGGGAAAGCGACCTCTCCCCCGGGAGAGCGCCGTGTGTGTTGCCCTGCACTCGGCAAACAACACGGAGTGAGCGGGAAGGGCTTTCGGCCCGGGCAGTTGTTTCTTTGCAGGCCGGGGGAGCCTGCCGGTACTCAGCGTCCTGGTCGGGTACAGGGCGCCCCCGCGAGGGTCTGAACGTGTCTTGAAGAGCGTACGAGGGTGAAAGTAAAGCAGAACCGCGACTAAGGCCCCGTGGAAACCGCTCGGAGCTTCCGCCTCCGCGGGGCTCTTAGAAGGCCTTAGCTGGAGGGAAGTCCTCCCATCGAGCTTCCCTTTAGCCCCAGAGCGTGACGGGATGAGCTCTTACCGGGACTCTGGAAGCACCCTGTTTACTCAGAGAAAGCTGCTTCTCTTCCACGAGCCCTGACTCCAGCGACGAGGGGCCCGTCACAAAGGGTTTCAGGCAGGTAGCTTCAAGGCAGCATGAATGGTGCTTTAAAAAGGAGAATGCAAGGCTTGGGTCCTCAGGCCCCCACCTCCGGTCAACGCGCCGACTACCGCCTTGTGATCCGTAGCTCGTCCAAAGAGACTCTAGCGACACACAGGTCCCTTCCCTGAATCCACCTCTCTTCACGGGGTGTTCTGCCTGTAGCTAACTCGCTCATCCAGGGAATGCACTAGGGAGGCTATCGGGCCTCAGCCTCTTCGGAAAGCCTGCCGTGTAACAGGCAGAGCTCTGCTCTCGTGGCAGTAGGAACGCAAGCCGGCTTTCTCCTGCAGGCGTGGGGTCTGCAGGTATGAGTGCCGAGAAGGAATGCCCAGCAGTTTTGGTTTCCCCGTGCAGCTCAGTCGAGGACAGGGAGGCAGATTGGCATGGCATGGGGGCCGCCAGAGGAGAGTTTTCCTGGAGACGTCGGAGTGCCGGGGAAAGCGACCTCTCCCCCGGGAGAGCGCCGTGTGTGTTGCCCTGCACTCGGCAAACAACACGGAGTGAGCGGGAAGGGCTTTCGGCCCGGGCAGTTGTTTCTTTGCAGGCCGGGGGAGCCTGCCGGTACTCAGCGTCCTGGTCGGGTACAGGGCGCCCCCGCGAGGGTCTGAACGTGTCTTGAAGAGCGTACGAGGGTGAAAGTAAAGCAGAACCGCGACTAAGGCCCCGTGGAAACCGCTCGGAGCTTCCGCCTCCGCGGGGCTCTTAGAAGGCCTTAGCTGGAGGGAAGTCCTCCCATCGAGCTTCCCTTTAGCCCTAGAGCGTGACGGGATGAGCTCTTACCGGGACTCTGGAAGCACCCTGTTTACTCAGAGAAAGCTGCTTCTCTTCCACGAGCCCTGACTCCAGCGACGAGGGGCCCGTCACAAAGGGTTTCAGGCAGGTAGCTTCAAGGCAGCATGAATGGTGCTTTAAAAAGGAGAATGCAAGGCTTGGGTCCTCAGGCCCCCACCTCCGGTCAACGCGCCGACTACCGCCTTGTGATCCGTAGCTCGTCCAAAGAGACTCTAGCGACACACAGGTCCCTTCCCTGAATCCACCTCTCTTCACGGGGTGTTCTGCCTGTAGCTAACTCGCTCATCCAGGGAATGCACTAGGGAGGCTATCGGGCCTCAGCCTCTTCGGAAAGCCTGCCGTGTAACAGGCAGAGCTCTGCTCTCGTGGCAGTAGGAACGCAAGCCGGCTTTCTCCTGCAGGCGTGGGGTCTGCAGGTATGAGTGCCGAGAAGGAATGCCCAGCAGTTTTGGTTTCCCCGTGCAGCTCAGTCGAGGACAGGGAGGCAGATTGGCATGGCATGGGGGACGCCAGAGGAGAGTTTTCCTGGAGACGTCGGAGTGCCGGGGAAAGCGACCTCTCCCCCGGGAGAGCGCCGTGTGTGTTGCCCTGCACTCGGCAAACAACACGGAGTGAGCGGGAAGGGCTTTCGGCCCGGGCAGTTGTTTCTTTGCAGGCCGGGGGAGCCTGCCGGTACTCAGCGTCCTGGTCGGGTACAGGGCGCCCCCGCGAGGGTCTGAACGTGTCTTGAAGAGCGTACGAGGGTGAAAGTAAAGCAGAACCGCGACTAAGGCCCCGTGGAAACCGCTCGGAGCTTCCGCCTCCGCGGGGCTCATAGAAGGCCTTAGCTGGAGGGAAGTCCTCCCATCGAGCTTCCCTTTAGCCCTAGAGCGTGACGGGATGAGCTCTTACCGGGACTCTGGAAGCACCCTGTTTACTCAGAGAAAGCTGCTTCTCTTCCACGAGCCCTGACTCCAGCGACGAGGGGCCCGTCACAAAGGGTTTCAGGCAGGTAGCTTCAAGGCAGCATGAATGGTGCTTTAAAAAGGAGAATGCAAGGCTTGGGTCCTCAGGCCCCCACCTCCGGTCAACGCGCCGACTACCGCCTTGTGATCCGTAGCTCGTCCAAAGAGACTCTAGCGACACACAGGTCCCTTCCCTGAATCCACCTCTCTTCACGGGGTGTTCTGCCTGTAGCTAACTCGCTCATCCAGGGAATGCACTAGGGAGGCTATCGGGCCTCAGCCTCTTCGGAAAGCCTGCCGTGTAACAGGCAGAGCTCTGCTCTCGTGGCAGTAGGAACGCAAGCCGGCTTTCTCCTGCAGGCGTGGGGTCTGCAGGTATGAGTGCCGAGAAGGAATGCCCAGCAGTTTTGGTTTCCCCGTGCAGCTCAGTCGAGGACAGGGAGGCAGATTGGCATGGCATGGGGGACGCCAGAGGAGAGTTTTCCTGGAGACGTCGGAGTGCCGGGGAAAGCGACCTCTCCCCCGGGAGAGCGCCGTGTGTGTTGCCCTGCACTCGGCAAACAACACGGAGTGAGCGGGAAGGGCTTTCGGCCCGGGCAGTTGTTTCTTTGCAGGCCGGGGGAGCCTGCCGGTACTCAGCGTCCTGGTCGGGTACAGGGCGCCCCCGCGAGGGTCTGAACGTGTCTTGAAGAGCGTACGAGGGTGAAAGTAAAGCAGAACCGCGACTAAGGCCCCGTGGAAACCGCTCGGAGCTTCCGCCTCCGCGGGGCTCATAGAAGGCCTTAGCTGGAGGGAAGTCCTCCCATCGAGCTTCCCTTTAGCCCTAGAGCGTGACGGGATGAGCTCTTACCGGGACTCTGGAAGCACCCTGTTTACTCAGAGAAAGCTGCTTCTCTTCCACGAGCCCTGACTCCAGCGACGAGGGGCCCGTCACAAAGGGTTTCAGGCAGGTAGCTTCAAGGCAGCATGAATGGTGCTTTAAAAAGGAGAATGCAAGGCTTGGGTCCTCAGGCCCCCACCTCCGGTCAACGCGCCGACTACCGCCTTGTGATCCGTAGCTCGTCCAAAGAGACTCTAGCGACACACAGGTCCCTTCCCTGAATCCACCTCTCTTCACGGGGTGTTCTGCCTGTAGCTAACTCGCTCATCCAGGGAATGCACTAGGGAGGCTATCGGGCCTCAGCCTCTTCGGAAAGCCTGCCGTGTAACAGGCAGAGCTCTGCTCTCGTGGCAGTAGGAACGCAAGCCGGCTTTCTCCTGCAGGCGTGGGGTCTGCAGGTATGAGTGCCGAGAAGGAATGCCCAGCAGTTTTGGTTTCCCCGTGCAGCTCAGTCGAGGACAGGGAGGCAGATTGGCATGGCATGGGGGCCGCCAGAGGAGAGTTTTCCTGGAGACGTCGGAGTGCCGGGGAAAGCGACCTCTCCCCCGGGAGAGCGCCGTGTGTGTTGCCCTGCACTCGGCAAACAACACGGAGTGAGCGGGAAGGGCTTTCGGCCCGGGCAGTTGTTTCTTTGCAGGCCGGGGGAGCCTGCCGGTACTCAGCGTCCTGGTCGGGTACAGGGCGCCCCCGCGAGGGTCTGAACGTGTCTTGAAGAGCGTACGAGGGTGAAAGTAAAGCAGAACCGCGACTAAGGCCCCGTGGAAACCGCTCGGAGCTTCCGCCTCCGCGGGGCTCTTAGAAGGCCTTAGCTGGAGGGAAGTCCTCCCATCGAGCTTCCCTTTAGCCCTAGAGCGTGACGGGATGAGCTCTTACCGGGACTCTGGAAGCACCCTGTTTACTCAGAGAAAGCTGCTTCTCTTCCACGAGCCCTGACTCCAGCGACGAGGGGCCCGTCACAAAGGGTTTCAGGCAGGTAGCTTCAAGGCAGCATGAATGGTGCTTTAAAAAGGAGAATGCAAGGCTTGGGTCCTCAGGCCCCCACCTCCGGTCAACGCGCCGACTACCGCCTTGTGATCCGTAGCTCGTCCAAAGAGACTCTAGCGACACACAGGTCCCTTCCCTGAATCCACCTCTCTTCACGGGGTGTTCTGCCTGTAGCTAACTCGCTCATCCAGGGAATGCACTAGGGAGGCTATCGGGCCTCAGCCTCTTCGGAAAGCCTGCCGTGTAACAGGCAGAGCTCTGCTCTCGTGGCAGTAGGAACGCAAGCCGGCTTTCTCCTGCAGGCGTGGGGTCTGCAGGTATGAGTGCCGAGAAGGAATGCCCAGCAGTTTTGGTTTCCCCGTGCAGCTCAGTCGAGGACAGGGAGGCAGATTGGCATGGCATGGGGGACGCCAGAGGAGAGTTTTCCTGGAGACGTCGGAGTGCCGGGGAAAGCGACCTCTCCCCCGGGAGAGCGCCGTGTGTGTTGCCCTGCACTCGGCAAACAACACGGAGTGAGCGGGAAGGGCTTTCGGCCCGGGCAGTTGTTTCTTTGCAGGCCGGGGGAGCCTGCCGGTACTCAGCGTCCTGGTCGGGTACAGGGCGCCCCCGCGAGGGTCTGAAGGTGTCTTGAAGAGCGTACGAGGGTGAAAGTAAAGCAGAACCGCGACTAAGGCCCCGTGGAAACCGCTCGGAGCTTCCGCCTCCGCGGGGCTCTTAGAAGGCCTTAGCTGGAGGGAAGTCCTCCCATCGAGCTTCCCTTTAGCCCTAGAGCGTGACGGGATGAGCTCTTACCGGGACTCTGGAAGCACCCTGTTTACTCAGAGAAAGCTGCTTCTCTTCCACGAGCCCTGACTCCAGCGACGAGGGGCCCGTCACAAAGGGTTTCAGGCAGGTAGCTTCAAGGCAGCATGAATGGTGCTTTAAAAAGGAGAATGCAAGGCTTGGGTCCTCAGGCCCCCACCTCCGGTCAACGCGCCGACTACCGCCTTGTGATCCGTAGCTCGTCCAAAGAGACTCTAGCGACACACAGGTCCCTTCCCTGAATCCACCTCTCTTCACGGGGTGTTCTGCCTGTAGCTAACTCGCTCATCCAGGGAATGCACTAGGGAGGCTATCGGGCCTCAGCCTCTTCGGAAAGCCTGCCGTGTAACAGGCAGAGCTCTGCTCTCGTGGCAGTAGGAACGCAAGCCGGCTTTCTCCTGCAGGCGTGGGGTCTGCAGGTATGAGTGCCGAGAAGGAATGCCCAGCAGTTTTGGTTTCCCCGTGCAGCTCAGTCGAGGACAGGGAGGCAGATTGGCATGGCATGGGGGACGCCAGAGGAGAGTTTTCCTGGAGACGTCGGAGTGCCGGGGAAAGCGACCTCTCCCCCGGGAGAGCGCCGTGTGTGTTGCCCTGCACTCGGCAAACAACACGGAGTGAGCGGGAAGGGCTTTCGGCCCGGGCAGTTGTTTCTTTGCAGGCCGGGGGAGCCTGCCGGTACTCAGCGTCCTGGTCGGGTACAGGGCGCCCCCGCGAGGGTCTGAAGGTGTCTTGAAGAGCGTACGAGGGTGAAAGTAAAGCAGAACCGCGACTAAGGCCCCGTGGAAACCGCTCGGAGCTTCCGCCTCCGCGGGGCTCTTAGAAGGCCTTAGCTGGAGGGAAGTCCTCCCATCGAGCTTCCCTTTAGCCCTAGAGCGTGACGGGATGAGCTCTTACCGGGACTCTGGAAGCACCCTGTTTACTCAGAGAAAGCTGCTTCTCTTCCACGAGCCCTGACTCCAGCGACGAGGGGCCCGTCACAAAGGGTTTCAGGCAGGTAGCTTCAAGGCAGCATGAATGGTGCTTTAAAAAGGAGAATGCAAGGCTTGGGTCCTCAGGCCCCCACCTCCGGTCAACGCGCCGACTACCGCCTTGTGATCCGTAGCTCGTCCAAAGAGACTCTAGCGACACACAGGTCCCTTCCCTGAATCCACCTCTCTTCACGGGGTGTTCTGCCTGTAGCTAACTCGCTCATCCAGGGAATGCACTAGGGAGGCTATCGGGCCTCAGACTCTTCGGAAAGCCTGCCGTGTAACAGGCAGAGCTCTGCTCTCGTGGCAGTAGGAACGCAAGCCGGCTTTCTCCTGCAGGCGTGGGGTCTGCAGGTATGAGTGCCGAGAAGGAATGCCCAGCAGTTTTGGTTTCCCCGTGCAGCTCAGTCGAGGACAGGGAGGCAGATTGGCATGGCATGGGGGACGCCAGAGGAGAGTTTTCCTGGAGACGTCGGAGTGCCGGGGAAAGCGACCTCTCCCCCGGGAGAGCGCCGTGTGTGTTGCCCTGCACTCGGCAAACAACACGGAGTGAGCGGGAAGGGCTTTCGGCCCGGGCAGTTGTTTCTTTGCAGGCCGGGGGAGCCTGCCGGTACTCAGCGTCCTGGTCGGGTACAGGGCGCCCCCGCGAGGGTCTGAACGTGTCTTGAAGAGCGTACGAGGGTGAAAGTAAAGCAGAACCGCGACTAAGGCCCCGTGGAAACCGCTCGGAGCTTCCGCCTCCGCGGGGCTCTTAGAAGGCCTTAGCTGGAGGGAAGTCCTCCCATCGAGCTTCCCTTTAGCCCTAGAGCGTGACGGGATGAGCTCTTACCGGGACTCTGGAAGCACCCTGTTTACTCAGAGAAAGCTGCTTCTCTTCCACGAGCCCTGACTCCAGCGACGAGGGGCCCGTCACAAAGGGTTTCAGGCAGGTAGCTTCAAGGCAGCATGAATGGTGCTTTAAAAAGGAGAATGCAAGGCTTGGGTCCTCAGGCCCCCACCTCCGGTCAACGCGCCGACTACCGCCTTGTGATCCGTAGCTCGTCCAAAGAGACTCTAGCGACACACAGGTCCCTTCCCTGAATCCACCTCTCTTCACGGGGTGTTCTGCCTGTAGCTAACTCGCTCATCCAGGGAATGCACTAGGGAGGCTATCGGGCCTCAGCCTCTTCGGAAAGCCTGCCGTGTAACAGGCAGAGCTCTGCTCTCGTGGCAGTAGGAACGCAAGCCGGCTTTCTCCTGCAGGCGTGGGGTCTGCAGGTATGAGTGCCGAGAAGGAATGCCCAGCAGTTTTGGTTTCCCCGTGCAGCTCAGTCGAGGACAGGGAGGCAGATTGGCATGGCATGGGGGCCGCCAGAGGAGAGTTTTCCTGGAGACGTCGGAGTGCCGGGGAAAGCGACCTCTCCCCCGGGAGAGCGCCGTGTGTGTTGCCCTGCACTCGGCAAACAACACGGAGTGAGCGGGAAGGGCTTTCGGCCCGGGCAGTTGTTTCTTTGCAGGCCGGGGGAGCCTGCCGGTACTCAGCGTCCTGGTCGGGTACAGGGCGCCCCCGCGAGGGTCTGAACGTGTCTTGAAGAGCGTACGAGGGTGAAAGTAAAGCAGAACCGCGACTAAGGCCCCGTGGAAACCGCTCGGAGCTTCCGCCTCCGCGGGGCTCTTAGAAGGCCTTAGCTGGAGGGAAGTCCTCCCATCGAGCTTCCCTTTAGCCCTAGAGCGTGACGGGATGAGCTCTTACCGGGACTCTGGAAGCACCCTGTTTACTCAGAGAAAGCTGCTTCTCTTCCACGAGCCCTGACTCCAGCGACGAGGGGCCCGTCACAAAGGGTTTCAGGCAGGTAGCTTCAAGGCAGCATGAATGGTGCTTTAAAAAGGAGAATGCAAGGCTTGGGTCCTCAGGCCCCCACCTCCGGTCAACGCGCCGACTACCGCCTTGTGATCCGTAGCTCGTCCAAAGAGACTCTAGCGACACACAGGTCCCTTCCCTGAATCCACCTCTCTTCACGGGGTGTTCTGCCTGTAGCTAACTCGCTCATCCAGGGAATGCACTAGGGAGGCTATCGGGCCTCAGCCTCTTCGGAAAGCCTGCCGTGTAACAGGCAGAGCTCTGCTCTCGTGGCAGTAGGAACGCAAGCCGGCTTTCTCCTGCAGGCGTGGGGTCTGCAGGTATGAGTGCCGAGAAGGAATGCCCAGCAGTTTTGGTTTCCCCGTGCATCTCAGTCGAGGACAGGGAGGCAGATTGGCATGGCATGGGGGACGCCAGAGGAGAGTTTTCCTGGAGACGTCGGAGTGCCGGGGAAAGCGACCTCTCCCCCGGGAGAGCGCCGTGTGTGTTGCCCTGCACTCGGCAAACAACACGGAGTGAGCGGGAAGGGCTTTCGGCCCGGGCAGTTGTTTCTTTGCAGGCCGGGGGAGCCTGCCGGTACTCAGCGTCCTGGTCGGGTACAGGGCGCCCCCGCGAGGGTCTGAACGTGTCTTGAAGAGCGTACGAGGGTGAAAGTAAAGCAGAACCGCGACTAAGGCCCCGTGGAAACCGCTCGGAGCTTCCGCCTCCGCGGGGCTCTTAGAAGGCCTTAGCTGGAGGGAAGTCCTCCCATCGAGCTTCCCTTTAGCCCTAGAGCGTGACGGGATGAGCTCTTACCGGGACTCTGGAAGCACCCTGTTTACTCAGAGAAAGCTGCTTCTCTTCCACGAGCCCTGACTCCAGCGACGAGGGGCCCGTCACAAAGGGTTTCAGGCAGGTAGCTTCAAGGCAGCATGAATGGTGCTTTAAAAAGGAGAATGCAAGGCTTGGGTCCTCAGGCCCCCACCTCCGGTCAACGCGCCGACTACCGCCTTGTGATCCGTAGCTCGTCCAAAGAGACTCTAGCGACACACAGGTCCCTTCCCTGAATCCACCTCTCTTCACGGGGTGTTCTGCCTGTAGCTAACTCGCTCATCCAGGGAATGCACTAGGGAGGCTATCGGGCCTCAGCCTCTTCGGAAAGCCTGCCGTGTAACAGGCAGAGCTCTGCTCTCGTGGCAGTAGGAACGCAAGCCGGCTTTCTCCTGCAGGCGTGGGGTCTACAGGTATGAGTGCCGAGAAGGAATGCCCAGCAGTTTTGGTTTCCCCGTGCAGCTCAGTCGAGGACAGGGAGGCAGATTGGCATGGCATGGGGGCCGCCAGAGAAGAGTTTTCCTGGAGACGTCGGAGTGCCGGGGAAAGCGACCTCTCCCCCGGGAGAGCGCCGTGTGTGTTGCCCTGCACTCGGCAAACAACACGGAGTGAGCGGGAAGGGCTTTCGGCCCGGGCAGTTGTTTCTTTGCAGGCCGGGGGAGCCTGCCGGTACTCAGCGTCCTGGTCGGGTACAGGGCGCCCCCGCGAGGGTCTGAACGTGTCTTGAAGAGCGTACGAGGGTGAAAGTAAAGCAGAACCGCGACTAAGGCCCCGTGGAAACCGCTCGGAGCTTCCGCCTCCGCGGGGCTCTTAGAAGGCCTTAGCTGGAGGGAAGTCCTCCCATCGAGCTTCCCTTTAGCCCTAGAGCGTGACGGGATGAGCTCTTACCGGGACTCTGGAAGCACCCTGTTTACTCAGAGAAAGCTGCTTCTCTTCCACGAGCCCTGACTCCAGCGACGAGGGGCCCGTCACAAAGGGTTTCAGGCAGGTAGCTTCAAGGCAGCATGAATGGTGCTTTAAAAAGGAGAATGCAAGGCTTGGGTCCTCAGGCCCCCACCTCCGGTCAACGCGCCGACTACCGCCTTGTGATCCGTAGCTCGTCCAAAGAGACTCTAGCGACACACAGGTCCCTTCCCTGAATCCACCTCTCTTCACGGGGTGTTCTGCCTGTAGCTAACTCGCTCATCCAGGGAATGCACTAGGGAGGCTATCGGGCCTCAGCCTCTTCGGAAAGCCTGCCGTGTAACAGGCAGAGCTCTGCTCTCGTGGCAGTAGGAACGCAAGCCGGCTTTCTCCTGCAGGCGTGGGGTCTGCAGGTATGAGTGCCGAGAAGGAATGCCCAGCAGTTTTGGTTTCCCCGTGCATCTCAGTCGAGGACAGGGAGGCAGATTGGCATGGCATGGGGGCCGCCAGAGGAGAGTTTTCCTGGAGACGTCGGAGTGCCGGGGAAAGCGACCTCTCCCCCGGGAGAGCGCCGTGTGTGTTGCCCTGCACTCGGCAAACAACACGGAGTGAGCGGGAAGGGCTTTCGGCCCGGGCAGTTGTTTCTTTGCAGGCCGGGGGAGCCTGCCGGTACTCAGCGTCCTGGTCGGGTACAGGGCGCCCCCGCGAGGGTCTGAAGGTGTCTTGAAGAGCGTACGAGGGTGAAAGTAAAGCAGAACCGCGACTAAGGCCCCGTGGAAACCGCTCGGAGCTTCCGCCTCCGCGGGGCTCTTAGAAGGCCTTAGCTGGAGGGAAGTCCTCCCATCGAGCTTCCCTTTAGCCCTAGAGCGTGACGGGATGAGCTCTTACCGGGACTCTGGAAGCACCCTGTTTACTCAGAGAAAGCTGCTTCTCTTCCACGAGCCCTGACTCCAGCGACGAGGGGCCCGTCACAAAGGGTTTCAGGCAGGTAGCTTCAAGGCAGCATGAATGGTGCTTTAAAAAGGAGAATGCAAGGCTTGGGTCCTCAGGCCCCCACCTCCGGTCAACGCGCCGACTACCGCCTTGTGATCCGTAGCTCGTCCAAAGAGACTCTAGCGACACACAGGTCCCTTCCCTGAATCCACCTCTCTTCACGGGGTGTTCTGCCTGTAGCTAACTCGCTCATCCAGGGAATGCACTAGGGAGGCTATCGGGCCTCAGCCTCTTCGGAAAGCCTGCCGTGTAACAGGCAGAGCTCTGCTCTCGTGGCAGTAGGAACGCAAGCCGGCTTTCTCCTGCAGGCGTGGGGTCTGCAGGTATGAGTGCCGAGAAGGAATGCCCAGCAGTTTTGGTTTCCCCGTGCAGCTCAGTCGAGGACAGGGAGGCAGATTGGCATGGCATGGGGGACGCCAGAGGAGAGTTTTCCTGGAGACGTCGGAGTGCCGGGGAAAGCGACCTCTCCCCCGGGAGAGCGCCGTGTGTGTTGCCCTGCACTCGGCAAACAACACGGAGTGAGCGGGAAGGGCTTTCGGCCCGGGCAGTTGTTTCTTTGCAGGCCGGGGGAGCCTGCCGGTACTCAGCGTCCTGGTCGGGTACAGGGCGCCCCCGCGAGGGTCTGAACGTGTCTTGAAGAGCGTACGAGGGTGAAAGTAAAGCAGAACCGCGACTAAGGCCCCGTGGAAACCGCTCGGAGCTTCCGCCTCCGCGGGGCTCTTAGAAGGCCTTAGCTGGAGGGAAGTCCTCCCATCGAGCTTCCCTTTAGCCCCAGAGCGTGACGGGATGAGCTCTTACCGGGACTCTGGAAGCACCCTGTTTACTCAGAGAAAGCTGCTTCTCTTCCACGAGCCCTGACTCCAGCGACGAGGGGCCCGTCACAAAGGGTTTCAGGCAGGTAGCTTCAAGGCAGCATGAATGGTGCTTTAAAAAGGAGAATGCAAGGCTTGGGTCCTCAGGCCCCCACCTCCGGTCAACGCGCCGACTACCGCCTTGTGATCCGTAGCTCGTCCAAAGAGACTCTAGCGACACACAGGTCCCTTCCCTGAATCCACCTCTGTTCACGGGGTGTTCTGCCTGTAGCTAACTCGCTCATCCAGGGAATGCACTAGGGAGGCTATCGGGCCTCAGCCTCTTCGGAAAGCCTGCCGTGTAACAGGCAGAGCTCTGCTCTCGTGGCAGTAGGAACGCAAGCCGGCTTTCTCCTGCAGGCGTGGGGTCTGCAGGTATGAGTGCCGAGAAGGAATGCCCAGCAGTTTTGGTTTCCCCGTGCAGCTCAGTCGAGGACAGGGAGGCAGATTGGCATGGCATGGGGGACGCCAGAGGAGAGTTTTCCTGGAGACGTCGGAGTGCCGGGGAAAGCGACCTCTCCCCCGGGAGAGCGCCGTGTGTGTTGCCCTGCACTCGGCAAACAACACGGAGTGAGCGGGAAGGGCTTTCGGCCCGGGCAGTTGTTTCTTTGCAGGCCGGGGGAGCCTGCCGGTACTCAGCGTCCTGGTCGGGTACAGGGCGCCCCCGCGAGGGTCTGAACGTGTCTTGAAGAGCGTACGAGGGTGAAAGTAAAGCAGAACCGCGACTAAGGCCCCGTGGAAACCGCTCGGAGCTTCCGCCTCCGCGGGGCTCTTAGAAGGCCTTAGCTGGAGGGAAGTCCTCCCATCGAGCTTCCCTTTAGCCCCAGAGCGTGACGGGATGAGCTCTTACCGGGACTCTGGAAGCACCCTGTTTACTCAGAGAAAGCTGCTTCTCTTCCACGAGCCCTGACTCCAGCGACGAGGGGCCCGTCACAAAGGGTTTCAGGCAGGTAGCTTCAAGGCAGCATGAATGGTGCTTTAAAAAGGAGAATGCAAGGCTTGGGTCCTCAGGCCCCCACCTCCGGTCAACGCGCCGACTACCGCCTTGTGATCCGTAGCTCGTCCAAAGAGACTCTAGCGACACACAGGTCCCTTCCCTGAATCCACCTCTCTTCACGGGGTGTTCTGCCTGTAGCTAACTCGCTCATCCAGGGAATGCACTAGGGAGGCTATCGGGCCTCAGCCTCTTCGGAAAGCCTGCCGTGTAACAGGCAGAGCTCTGCTCTCGTGGCAGTAGGAACGCAAGCCGGCTTTCTCCTGCAGGCGTGGGGTCTGCAGGTATGAGTGCCGAGAAGGAATGCCCAGCAGTTTTGGTTTCCCCGTGCAGCTCAGTCGAGGACAGGGAGGCAGATTGGCATGGCATGGGGGCCGCCAGAGGAGAGTTTTCCTGGAGACGTCGGAGTGCCGGGGAAAGCGACCTCTCCCCCGGGAGAGCGCCGTGTGTGTTGCCCTGCACTCGGCAAACAACACGGAGTGAGCGGGAAGGGCTTTCGGCCCGGGCAGTTGTTTCTTTGCAGGCCGGGGGAGCCTGCCGGTACTCAGCGTCCTGGTCGGGTACAGGGCGCCCCCGCGAGGGTCTGAACGTGTCTTGAAGAGCGTACGAGGGTGAAAGTAAAGCAGAACCGCGACTAAGGCCCCGTGGAAACCGCTCGGAGCTTCCGCCTCCGCGGGGCTCTTAGAAGGCCTTAGCTGGAGGGAAGTCCTCCCATCGAGCTTCCCTTTAGCCCTAGAGCGTGACGGGATGAGCTCTTACCGGGACTCTGGAAGCACCCTGTTTACTCAGAGAAAGCTGCTTCTCTTCCACGAGCCCTGACTCCAGCGACGAGGGGCCCGTCACAAAGGGTTTCAGGCAGGTAGCTTCAAGGCAGCATGAATGGTGCTTTAAAAAGGAGAATGCAAGGCTTGGGTCCTCAGGCCCCCACCTCCGGTCAACGCGCCGACTACCGCCTTGTGATCCGTAGCTCGTCCAAAGAGACTCTAGCGACACACAGGTCCCTTCCCTGAATCCACCTCTCTTCACGGGGTGTTCTGCCTGTAGCTAACTCGCTCATCCAGGGAATGCACTAGGGAGGCTATCGGGCCTCAGCCTCTTCGGAAAGCCTGCCGTGTAACAGGCAGAGCTCTGCTCTCGTGGCAGTAGGAACGCAAGCCAGCTTTCTCCTGCAGGCGTGGGGTCTGCAGGTATGAGTGCCGAGAAGGAATGCCCAGCAGTTTTGGTTTCCCCGTGCAGCTCAGTCGAGGACAGGGAGGCAGATTGGCATGGCATGGGGGACGCCAGAGGAGAGTTTTCCTGGAGACGTCGGAGTGCCGGGGAAAGCGACCTCTCCCCCGGGAGAGCGCCGTGTGTGTTGCCCTGCACTCGGCAAACAACACGGAGTGAGCGGGAAGGGCTTTCGGCCCGGGCAGTTGTTTCTTTGCAGGCCGGGGGAGCCTGCCGGTACTCAGCGTCCTGGTCGGGTACAGGGCGCCCCCGCGAGGGTCTGAACGTGTCTTGAAGAGCGTACGAGGGTGAAAGTAAAGCAGAACCGCGACTAAGGCCCCGTGGAAACCGCTCGGAGCTTCCGCCTCCGCGGGGCTCTTAGAAGGCCTTAGCTGGAGGGAAGTCCTCCCATCGAGCTTCCCTTTAGCCCTAGAGCGTGACGGGATGAGCTCTTACCGGGACTCTGGAAGCACCCTGTTTACTCAGAGAAAGCTGCTTCTCTTCCACGAGCCCTGACTCCAGCGACGAGGGGCCCGTCACAAAGGGTTTCAGGCAGGTAGCTTCAAGGCAGCATGAATGGTGCTTTAAAAAGGAGAATGCAAGGCTTGGGTCCTCAGGCCCCCACCTCCGGTCAACGCGCCGACTACCGCCTTGTGATCCGTAGCTCGTCCAAAGAGACTCTAGCGACACACAGGTCCCTTCCCTGAATCCACCTCTCTTCACGGGGTGTTCTGCCTGTAGCTAACTCGCTCATCCAGGGAATGCACTAGGGAGGCTATCGGGCCTCAGCCTCTTCGGAAAGCCTGCCGTGTAACAGGCAGAGCTCTGCTCTCGTGGCAGTAGGAACGCAAGCCGGCTTTCTCCTGCAGGCGTGGGGTCTGCAGGTATGAGTGCCGAGAAGGAATGCCCAGCAGTTTTGGTTTCCCCGTGCAGCTCAGTCGAGGACAGGGAGGCAGATTGGCATGGCATGGGGGCCGCCAGAGGAGAGTTTTCCTGGAGACGTCGGAGTGCCGGGGAAAGCGACCTCTCCCCCGGGAGAGCGCCGTGTGTGTTGCCCTGCACTCGGCAAACAACACGGAGTGAGCGGGAAGGGCTTTCGGCCCGGGCAGTTGTTTCTTTGCAGGCCGGGGGAGCCTGCCGGTACTCAGCGTCCTGGTCGGGTACAGGGCGCCCCCGCGAGGGTCTGAACGTGTCTTGAAGAGCGTACGAGGGTGAAAGTAAAGCAGAACCGCGACTAAGGCCCCGTGGAAACCGCTCGGAGCTTCCGCCTCCGCGGGGCTCTTAGAAGGCCTTAGCTGGAGGGAAGTCCTCCCATCGAGCTTCCCTTTAGCCCTAGAGCGTGACGGGATGAGCTCTTACCGGGACTCTGGAAGCACCCTGTTTACTCAGAGAAAGCTGCTTCTCTTCCACGAGCCCTGACTCCAGCGACGAGGGGCCCGTCACAAAGGGTTTCAGGCAGGTAGCTTCAAGGCAGCATGAATGGTGCTTTAAAAAGGAGAATGCAAGGCTTGGGTCCTCAGGCCCCCACCTCCGGTCAACGCGCCGACTACCGCCTTGTGATCCGTAGCTCGTCCAAAGAGACTCTAGCGACACACAGGTCCCTTCCCTGAATCCACCTCTCTTCACGGGGTGTTCTGCCTGTAGCTAACTCGCTCATCCAGGGAATGCACTAGGGAGGCTATCGGGCCTCAGCCTCTTCGGAAAGCCTGCCGTGTAACAGGCAGAGCTCTGCTCTCGTGGCAGTAGGAACGCAAGCCGGCTTTCTCCTGCAGGCGTGGGGTCTGCAGGTATGAGTGCCGAGAAGGAATGCCCAGCAGTTTTGGTTTCCCCGTGCAGCTCAGTCGAGGACAGGGAGGCAGATTGGCATGGCATGGGGGCCGCCAGAGGAGAGTTTTCCTGGAGACGTCGGAGTGCCGGGGAAAGCGACCTCTCCCCCGGGAGAGCGCCGTGTGTGTTGCCCTGCACTCGGCAAACAACACGGAGTGAGCGGGAAGGGCTTTCGGCCCGGGCAGTTGTTTCTTTGCAGGCCGGGGGAGCCTGCCGGTACTCAGCGTCCTGGTCGGGTACAGGGCGCCCCCGCGAGGGTCTGAACGTGTCTTGAAGAGCGTACGAGGGTGAAAGTAAAGCAGAACCGCGACTAAGGCCCCGTGGAAACCGCTCGGAGCTTCCGCCTCCGCGGGGCTCTTAGAAGGCCTTAGCTGGAGGGAAGTCCTCCCATCGAGCTTCCCTTTAGCCCTAGAGCGTGACGGGATGAGCTCTTACCGGGACTCTGGAAGCACCCTGTTTACTCAGAGAAAGCTGCTTCTCTTCCACGAGCCCTGACTCCAGCGACGAGGGGCCCGTCACAAAGGGTTTCAGGCAGGTAGCTTCAAGGCAGCATGAATGGTGCTTTAAAAAGGAGAATGCAAGGCTTGGGTCCTCAGGCCCCCACCTCCGGTCAACGCGCCGACTACCGCCTTGTGATCCGTAGCTCGTCCAAAGAGACTCTAGCGACACACAGGTCCCTTCCCTGAATCCACCTCTCTTCACGGGGTGTTCTGCCTGTAGCTAACTCGCTCATCCAGGGAATGCACTAGGGAGGCTATCGGGCCTCAGCCTCTTCGGAAAGCCTGCCGTGTAACAGGCAGAGCTCTGCTCTCGTGGCAGTAGGAACGCAAGCCGGCTTTCTCCTGCAGGCGTGGGGTCTGCAGGTATGAGTGCCGAGAAGGAATGCCCAGCAGTTTTGGTTTCCCCGTGCAGCTCAGTCGAGGACAGGGAGGCAGATTGGCATGGCATGGGGGACGCCAGAGGAGAGTTTTCCTGGAGACGTCGGAGTGCCGGGGAAAGCGACCTCTCCCCCGGGAGAGCGCCGTGTGTGTTGCCCTGCACTCGGCAAACAACACGGAGTGAGCGGGAAGGGCTTTCGGCCCGGGCAGTTGTTTCTTTGCAGGCCGGGGGAGCCTGCCGGTACTCAGCGTCCTGGTCGGGTACAGGGCGCCCCCGCGAGGGTCTGAACGTGTCTTGAAGAGCGTACGAGGGTGAAAGTAAAGCAGAACCGCGACTAAGGCCCCGTGGAAACCGCTCGGAGCTTCCGCCTCCGCGGGGCTCTTAGAAGGCCTTAGCTGGAGGGAAGTCCTCCCATCGAGCTTCCCTTTAGCCCTAGAGCGTGACGGGATGAGCTCTTACCGGGACTCTGGAAGCACCCTGTTTACTCAGAGAAAGCTGCTTCTCTTCCACGAGCCCTGACTCCAGCGACGAGGGGCCCGTCACAAAGGGTTTCAGGCAGGTAGCTTCAAGGCAGCATGAATGGTGCTTTAAAAAGGAGAATGCAAGGCTTGGGTCCTCAGGCCCCCACCTCCGGTCAACGCGCCGACTACCGCCTTGTGATCCGTAGCTCGTCCAAAGAGACTCTAGCGACACACAGGTCCCTTCCCTGAATCCACCTCTCTTCACGGGGTGTTCTGCCTGTAGCTAACTCGCTCATCCAGGGAATGCACTAGGGAGGCTATCGGGCCTCAGCCTCTTCGGAAAGCCTGCCGTGTAACAGGCAGAGCTCTGCTCTCGTGGCAGTAGGAACGCAAGCCGGCTTTCTCCTGCAGGCGTGGGGTCTGCAGGTATGAGTGCCGAGAAGGAATGCCCAGCAGTTTTGGTTTCCCCGTGCAGCTCAGTCGAGGACAGGGAGGCAGATTGGCATGGCATGGGGGACGCCAGAGGAGAGTTTTCCTGGAGACGTCGGAGTGCCGGGGAAAGCGACCTCTCCCCCGGGAGAGCGCCGTGTGTGTTGCCCTGCACTCGGCAAACAACACGGAGTGAGCGGGAAGGGCTTTCGGCCCGGGCAGTTGTTTCTTTGCAGGCCGGGGGAGCCTGCCGGTACTCAGCGTCCTGGTCGGGTACAGGGCGCCCCCGCGAGGGTCTGAACGTGTCTTGAAGAGCGTACGAGGGTGAAAGTAAAGCAGAACCGCGACTAAGGCCCCGTGGAAACCGCTCGGAGCTTCCGCCTCCGCGGGGCTCTTAGAAGGCCTTAGCTGGAGGGAAGTCCTCCCATCGAGCTTCCCTTTAGCCCTAGAGCGTGACGGGATGAGCTCTTACCGGGACTCTGGAAGCACCCTGTTTACTCAGAGAAAGCTGCTTCTCTTCCACGAGCCCTGACTCCAGCGACGAGGGGCCCGTCACAAAGGGTTTCAGGCAGGTAGCTTCAAGGCAGCATGAATGGTGCTTTAAAAAGGAGAATGCAAGGCTTGGGTCCTCAGGCCCCCACCTCCGGTCAACGCGCCGACTACCGCCTTGTGATCCGTAGCTCGTCCAAAGAGACTCTAGCGACACACAGGTCCCTTCCCTGAATCCACCTCTCTTCACGGGGTGTTCTGCCTGTAGCTAACTCGCTCATCCAGGGAATGCACTAGGGAGGCTATCGGGCCTCAGCCTCTTCGGAAAGCCTGCCGTGTAACAGGCAGAGCTCTGCTCTCGTGGCAGTAGGAACGCAAGCCGGCTTTCTCCTGCAGGCGTGGGGTCTACAGGTATGAGTGCCGAGAAGGAATGCCCAGCAGTTTTGGTTTCCCCGTGCAGCTCAGTCGAGGACAGGGAGGCAGATTGGCATGGCATGGGGGCCGCCAGAGAAGAGTTTTCCTGGAGACGTCGGAGTGCCGGGGAAAGCGACCTCTCCCCCGGGAGAGCGCCGTGTGTGTTGCCCTGCACTCGGCAAACAACACGGAGTGAGCGGGAAGGGCTTTCGGCCCGGGCAGTTGTTTCTTTGCAGGCCGGGGGAGCCTGCCGGTACTCAGCGTCCTGGTCGGGTACAGGGCGCCCCCGCGAGGGTCTGAACGTGTCTTGAAGAGCGTACGAGGGTGAAAGTAAAGCAGAACCGCGACTAAGGCCCCGTGGAAACCGCTCGGAGCTTCCGCCTCCGCGGGGCTCTTAGAAGGCCTTAGCTGGAGGGAAGTCCTCCCATCGAGCTTCCCTTTAGCCCTAGAGCGTGACGGGATGAGCTCTTACCGGGACTCTGGAAGCACCCTGTTTACTCAGAGAAAGCTGCTTCTCTTCCACGAGCCCTGACTCCAGCGACGAGGGGCCCGTCACAAAGGGTTTCAGGCAGGTAGCTTCAAGGCAGCATGAATGGTGCTTTAAAAAGGAGAATGCAAGGCTTGGGTCCTCAGGCCCCCACCTCCGGTCAACGCGCCGACTACCGCCTTGTGATCCGTAGCTCGTCCAAAGAGACTCTAGCGACACACAGGTCCCTTCCCTGAATCCACCTCTCTTCACGGGGTGTTCTGCCTGTAGCTAACTCGCTCATCCAGGGAATGCACTAGGGAGGCTATCGGGCCTCAGCCTCTTCGGAAAGCCTGCCGTGTAACAGGCAGAGCTCTGCTCTCGTGGCAGTAGGAACGCAAGCCGGCTTTCTCCTGCAGGCGTGGGGTCTGCAGGTATGAGTGCCGAGAAGGAATGCCCAGCAGTTTTGGTTTCCCCGTGCAGCTCAGTCGAGGACAGGGAGGCAGATTGGCATGGCATGGGGGACGCCAGAGGAGAGTTTTCCTGGAGACGTCGGAGTGCCGGGGAAAGCGACCTCTCCCCCGGGAGAGCGCCGTGTGTGTTGCCCTGCACTCGGCAAACAACACGGAGTGAGCGGGAAGGGCTTTCGGCCCGGGCAGTTGTTTCTTTGCAGGCCGGGGGAGCCTGCCGGTACTCAGCGTCCTGGTCGGGTACAGGGCGCCCCCGCGAGGGTCTGAACGTGTCTTGAAGAGCGTACGAGGGTGAAAGTAAAGCAGAACCGCGACTAAGGCCCCGTGGAAACCGCTCGGAGCTTCCGCCTCCGCGGGGCTCTTAGAAGGCCTTAGCTGGAGGGAAGTCCTCCCATCGAGCTTCCCTTTAGCCCTAGAGCGTGACGGGATGAGCTCTTACCGGGACTCTGGAAGCACCCTGTTTACTCAGAGAAAGCTGCTTCTCTTCCACGAGCCCTGACTCCAGCGACGAGGGGCCCGTCACAAAGGGTTTCAGGCAGGTAGCTTCAAGGCAGCATGAATGGTGCTTTAAAAAGGAGAATGCAAGGCTTGGGTCCTCAGGCCCCCACCTCCGGTCAACGCGCCGACTACCGCCTTGTGATCCGTAGCTCGTCCAAAGAGACTCTAGCGACACACAGGTCCCTTCCCTGAATCCACCTCTCTTCACGGGGTGTTCTGCCTGTAGCTAACTCGCTCATCCAGGGAATGCACTAGGGAGGCTATCGGGCCTCAGCCTCTTCGGAAAGCCTGCCGTGTAACAGGCAGAGCTCTGCTCTCGTGGCAGTAGGAACGCAAGCCGGCTTTCTCCTGCAGGCGTGGGGTCTGCAGGTATGAGTGCCGAGAAGGAATGCCCAGCAGTTTTGGTTTCCCCGTGCAGCTCAGTCGAGGACAGGGAGGCAGATTGGCATGGCATGGGGGACGCCAGAGGAGAGTTTTCCTGGAGACGTCGGAGTGCCGGGGAAAGCGACCTCTCCCCCGGGAGAGCGCCGTGTGTGTTGCCCTGCACTCGGCAAACAACACGGAGTGAGCGGGAAGGGCTTTCGGCCCGGGCAGTTGTTTCTTTGCAGGCCGGGGGAGCCTGCCGGTACTCAGCGTCCTGGTCGGGTACAGGGCGCCCCCGCGAGGGTCTGAACGTGTCTTGAAGAGCGTACGAGGGTGAAAGTAAAGCAGAACCGCGACTAAGGCCCCGTGGAAACCGCTCGGAGCTTCCGCCTCCGCGGGGCTCTTAGAAGGCCTTAGCTGGAGGGAAGTCCTCCCATCGAGCTTCCCTTTAGCCCTAGAGCGTGACGGGATGAGCTCTTACCGGGACTCTGGAAGCACCCTGTTTACTCAGAGAAAGCTGCTTCTCTTCCACGAGCCCTGACTCCAGCGACGAGGGGCCCGTCACAAAGGGTTTCAGGCAGGTAGCTTCAAGGCAGCATGAATGGTGCTTTAAAAAGGAGAATGCAAGGCTTGGGTCCTCAGGCCCCCACCTCCGGTCAACGCGCCGACTACCGCCTTGTGATCCGTAGCTCGTCCAAAGAGACTCTAGCGACACACAGGTCCCTTCCCTGAATCCACCTCTCTTCACGGGGTGTTCTGCCTGTAGCTAACTCGCTCATCCAGGGAATGCACTAGGGAGGCTATCGGGCCTCAGCCTCTTCGGAAAGCCTGCCGTGTAACAGGCAGAGCTCTGCTCTCGTGGCAGTAGGAACGCAAGCCGGCTTTCTCCTGCAGGCGTGGGGTCTGCAGGTATGAGTGCCGAGAAGGAATGCCCAGCAGTTTTGGTTTCCCCGTGCAGCTCAGTCGAGGACAGGGAGGCAGATTGGCATGGCATGGGGGCCGCCAGAGGAGAGTTTTCCTGGAGACGTCGGAGTGCCGGGGAAAGCGACCTCTCCCCCGGGAGAGCGCCGTGTGTGTTGCCCTGCACTCGGCAAACAACACGGAGTGAGCGGGAAGGGCTTTCGGCCCGGGCAGTTGTTTCTTTGCAGGCCGGGGGAGCCTGCCGGTACTCAGCGTCCTGGTCGGGTACAGGGCGCCCCCGCGAGGGTCTGAACGTGTCTTGAAGAGCGTACGAGGGTGAAAGTAAAGCAGAACCGCGACTAAGGCCCCGTGGAAACCGCTCGGAGCTTCCGCCTCCGCGGGGCTCTTAGAAGGCCTTAGCTGGAGGGAAGTCCTCCCATCGAGCTTCCCTTTAGCCCTAGAGCGTGACGGGATGAGCTCTTACCGGGACTCTGGAAGCACCCTGTTTACTCAGAGAAAGCTGCTTCTCTTCCACGAGCCCTGACTCCAGCGACGAGGGGCCCGTCACAAAGGGTTTCAGGCAGGTAGCTTCAAGGCAGCATGAATGGTGCTTTAAAAAGGAGAATGCAAGGCTTGGGTCCTCAGGCCCCCACCTCCGGTCAACGCGCCGACTACCGCCTTGTGATCCGTAGCTCGTCCAAAGAGACTCTAGCGACACACAGGTCCCTTCCCTGAATCCACCTCTCTTCACGGGGTGTTCTGCCTGTAGCTAACTCGCTCATCCAGGGAATGCACTAGGGAGGCTATCGGGCCTCAGCCTCTTCGGAAAGCCTGCCGTGTAACAGGCAGAGCTCTGCTCTCGTGGCAGTAGGAACGCAAGCCGGCTTTCTCCTGCAGGCGTGGGGTCTGCAGGTATGAGTGCCGAGAAGGAATGCCCAGCAGTTTTGGTTTCCCCGTGCAGCTCAGTCGAGGACAGGGAGGCAGATTGGCATGGCATGGGGGACGCCAGAGGAGAGTTTTCCTGGAGACGTCGGAGTGCCGGGGAAAGCGACCTCTCCCCCGGGAGAGCGCCGTGTGTGTTGCCCTGCACTCGGCAAACAACACGGAGTGAGCGGGAAGGGCTTTCGGCCCGGGCAGTTGTTTCTTTGCAGGCCGGGGGAGCCTGCCGGTACTCAGCGTCCTGGTCGGGTACAGGGCGCCCCCGCGAGGGTCTGAACGTGTCTTGAAGAGCGTACGAGGGTGAAAGTAAAGCAGAACCGCGACTAAGGCCCCGTGGAAACCGCTCGGAGCTTCCGCCTCCGCGGGGCTCTTAGAAGGCCTTAGCTGGAGGGAAGTCCTCCCATCGAGCTTCCCTTTAGCCCTAGAGCGTGACGGGATGAGCTCTTACCGGGACTCTGGAAGCACCCTGTTTACTCAGAGAAAGCTGCTTCTCTTCCACGAGCCCTGACTCCAGCGACGAGGGGCCCGTCACAAAGGGTTTCAGGCAGGTAGCTTCAAGGCAGCATGAATGGTGCTTTAAAAAGGAGAATGCAAGGCTTGGGTCCTCAGGCCCCCACCTCCGGTCAACGCGCCGACTACCGCCTTGTGATCCGTAGCTCGTCCAAAGAGACTCTAGCGACACACAGGTCCCTTCCCTGAATCCACCTCTCTTCACGGGGTGTTCTGCCTGTAGCTAACTCGCTCATCCAGGGAATGCACTAGGGAGGCTATCGGGCCTCAGCCTCTTCGGAAAGCCTGCCGTGTAACAGGCAGAGCTCTGCTCTCGTGGCAGTAGGAACGCAAGCCGGCTTTCTCCTGCAGGCGTGGGGTCTGCAGGTATGAGTGCCGAGAAGGAATGCCCAGCAGTTTTGGTTTCCCCGTGCAGCTCAGTCGAGGACAGGGAGGCAGATTGGCATGGCATGGGGGCCGCCAGAGAAGAGTTTTCCTGGAGACGTCGGAGTGCCGGGGAAAGCGACCTCTCCCCCGGGAGAGCGCCGTGTGTGTTGCCCTGCACTCGGCAAACAACACGGAGTGAGCGGGAAGGGCTTTCGGCCCGGGCAGTTGTTTCTTTGCAGGCCGGGGGAGCCTGCCGGTACTCAGCGTCCTGGTCGGGTACAGGGCGCCCCCGCGAGGGTCTGAACGTGTCTTGAAGAGCGTACGAGGGTGAAAGTAAAGCAGAACCACGACTAAGGCCCCGTGGAAACCGCTCGGAGCTTCCGCCTCCGCGGGGCTCTTAGAAGGCCTTAGCTGGAGGGAAGTCCTCCCATCGAGCTTCCCTTTAGCCCTAGAGCGTGACGGGATGAGCTCTTACCGGGACTCTGGAAGCACCCTGTTTACTCAGAGAAAGCTGCTTCTCTTCCACGAGCCCTGACTCCAGCGACGAGGGGCCCGTCACAAAGGGTTTCAGGCAGGTAGCTTCAAGGCAGCATGAATGGTGCTTTAAAAAGGAGAATGCAAGGCTTGGGTCCTCAGGCCCCCACCTCCGGTCAACGCGCCGACTACCGCCTTGTGATCCGTAGCTCGTCCAAAGAGACTCTAGCGACACACAGGTCCCTTCCCTGAATCCACCTCTCTTCACGGGGTGTTCTGCCTGTAGCTAACTCGCTCATCCAGGGAATGCACTAGGGAGGCTATCGGGCCTCAGCCTCTTCGGAAAGCCTGCCGTGTAACAGGCAGAGCTCTGCTCTCGTGGCAGTAGGAACGCAAGCCGGCTTTCTCCTGCAGGCGTGGGGTCTGCAGGTATGAGTGCCGAGAAGGAATGCCCAGCAGTTTTGGTTTCCCCGTGCAGCTCAGTCGAGGACAGGGAGGCAGATTAGCATGGCATGGGGGACGCCAGAGGAGAGTTTTCCTGGAGACGTCGGAGTGCCGGGGAAAGCGACCTCTCCCCCGGGAGAGCGCCGTGTGTGTTGCCCTGCACTCGGCAAACAACACGGAGTGAGCGGGAAGGGCTTTCGGCCCGGGCAGTTGTTTCTTTGCAGGCCGGGGGAGCCTGCCGGTACTCAGCGTCCTGGTCGGGTACAGGGCGCCCCCGCGAGGGTCTGAACGTGTCTTGAAGAGCGTACGAGGGTGAAAGTAAAGCAGAACCGCGACTAAGGCCCCGTGGAAACCGCTCGGAGCTTCCGCCTCCGCGGGGCTCTTAGAAGGCCTTAGCTGGAGGGAAGTCCTCCCATCGAGCTTCCCTTTAGCCCTAGAGCGTGACGGGATGAGCTCTTACCGGGACTCTGGAAGCACCCTGTTTACTCAGAGAAAGCTGCTTCTCTTCCACGAGCCCTGACTCCAGCGACGAGGGGCCCGTCACAAAGGGTTTCAGGCAGGTAGCTTCAAGGCAGCATGAATGGTGCTTTAAAAAGGAGAATGCGGGCCTCCCTGGTGGCGCAAGTGGTTGAGAGTCCGCCTGCCGATGCAGGGGATACGGGTTCGTGCCCCGGTCTGGGAGGATCCCATATGCCGCGGAGCGGCTGGGCCCGTGAGCCATGGCCGCTGGGCCTGCGCATCCGGAGCCTGTGCTCCGCAACGGGGGAGGCCACAACAGTGAGAGGCCCGCATACTGCAAAAAGAAAAAAAAAAAAAAAAAAAAAAAAAAAAAAAAAAAAAAAAAAAAAGGAGAATGCAAGGCTTGGGTCCTCAGGCCCCCACCTCCGGTCAACGCGACGACTACCGCCTTGTGATCCGTAGCTCGTCCAAAGAGACTCTAGCGACACACAGGTCCCTTCCCTGAATCCACCTCTGTTCACGGGGTGTTCTGCCTGTAGCTAACTCGCTCATCCAGGGAATGCACTAGGGAGGCTATCGGGCCTCAGCCTCTTCGGAAAGCCTGCCGTGTAACAGGCAGAGCTCTGCTCTCGTGGCAGTAGGAACGCAAGCCGGCTTTCTCCTGCAGGCGTGGGGTCTGCAGGTATGAGTGCCGAGAAGGAATGCCCAGCAGTTTTGGTTTCCCCGTGCAGCTCAGTCGAGGACAGGGAGGCAGATTGGCATGGCATGGGGGACGCCAGAGGAGAGTTTTCCTGGAGACGTCGGAGTGCCGGGGAAAGCGACCTCTCCCCCGGGAGAGCGCCGTGTGTGTTGCCCTGCACTCGGCAAACAACACGGAGTGAGCGGGAAGGGCTTTCGGCCCGGGCAGTTGTTTCTTTGCAGGCCGGGGGAGCCTGCCGGTACTCAGCGTCCTGGTCGGGTACAGGGCGCCCCCGCGAGGGTCTGAACGTGTCTTGAAGAGCGTACGAGGGTGAAAGTAAAGCAGAACCGCGACTAAGGCCCCGTGGAAACCGCTCGGAGCTTCCGCCTCCGCGGGGCTCTTAGAAGGCCTTAGCTGGAGGGAAGTCCTCCCATCGAGCTTCCCTTTAGCCCTAGAGCGTGACGGGATGAGCTCTTACCGGGACTCTGGAAGCACCCTGTTTACTCAGAGAAAGCTGCTTCTCTTCCACGAGCCCTGACTCCAGCGACGAGGGGCCCGTCACAAAGGGTTTCAGGCAGGTAGCTTCAAGGCAGCATGAATGGTGCTTTAAAAAGGAGAATGCAAGGCTTGGGTCCTCAGGCCCCCACCTCCGGTCAACGCGCCGACTACCGCCTTGTGATCCGTAGCTCGTCCAAAGAGACTCTAGCGACACACAGGTCCCTTCCCTGAATCCACCTCTCTTCACGGGGTGTTCTGCCTGTAGCTAACTCGCTCATCCAGGGAATGCACTAGGGAGGCTATCGGGCCTCAGCCTCTTCGGAAAGCCTGCCGTGTAACAGGCAGAGCTCTGCTCTCGTGGCAGTAGGAACGCAAGCCGGCTTTCTCCTGCAGGCGTGGGGTCTGCAGGTATGAGTGCCGAGAAGGAATGCCCAGCAGTTTTGGTTTCCCCGTGCAGCTCAGTCGAGGACAGGGAGGCAGATTGGCATGGCATGGGGGACGCCAGAGGAGAGTTTTCCTGGAGACGTCGGAGTGCCGGGGAAAGCGACCTCTCCCCCGGGAGAGCGCCGTGTGTGTTGCCCTGCACTCGGCAAACAACACGGAGTGAGCGGGAAGGGCTTTCGGCCCGGGCAGTTGTTTCTTTGCAGGCCGGGGGAGCCTGCCGGTACTCAGCGTCCTGGTCGGGTACAGGGCGCCCCCGCGAGGGTCTGAACGTGTCTTGAAGAGCGTACGAGGGTGAAAGTAAAGCAGAACCGCGACTAAGGCCCCGTGGAAACCGCTCGGAGCTTCCGCCTCCGCGGGGCTCTTAGAAGGCCTTAGCTGGAGGGAAGTCCTCCCATCGAGCTTCCCTTTAGCCCTAGAGCGTGACGGGATGAGCTCTTACCGGGACTCTGGAAGCACCCTGTTTACTCAGAGAAAGCTGCTTCTCTTCCACGAGCCCTGACTCCAGCGACGAGGGGCCCGTCACAAAGGGTTTCAGGCAGGTAGCTTCAAGGCAGCATGAATGGTGCTTTAAAAAGGAGAATGCAAGGCTTGGGTCCTCAGGCCCCCACCTCCGGTCAACGCGCCGACTACCGCCTTGTGATCCGTAGCTCGTCCAAAGAGACTCTAGCGACACACAGGTCCCTTCCCTGAATCCACCTCTCTTCACGGGGTGTTCTGCCTGTAGCTAACTCGCTCATCCAGGGAATGCACTAGGGAGGCTATCGGGCCTCAGCCTCTTCGGAAAGCCTGCCGTGTAACAGGCAGAGCTCTGCTCTCGTGGCAGTAGGAACGCAAGCCGGCTTTCTCCTGCAGGCGTGGGGTCTGCAGGTATGAGTGCCGAGAAGGAATGCCCAGCAGTTTTGGTTTCCCCGTGCAGCTCAGTCGAGGACAGGGAGGCAGATTGGCATGGCATGGGGGACGCCAGAGGAGAGTTTTCCTGGAGACGTCGGAGTGCCGGGGAAAGCGACCTCTCCCCCGGGAGAGCGCCGTGTGTGTTGCCCTGCACTCGGCAAACAACACGGAGTGAGCGGGAAGGGCTTTCGGCCCGGGCAGTTGTTTCTTTGCAGGCCGGGGGAGCCTGCCGGTACTCAGCGTCCTGGTCGGGTACAGGGCGCCCCCGCGAGGGTCTGAACGTGTCTTGAAGAGCGTACGAGGGTGAAAGTAAAGCAGAACCGCGACTAAGGCCCCGTGGAAACCGCTCGGAGCTTCCGCCTCCGCGGGGCTCTTAGAAGGCCTTAGCTGGAGGGAAGTCCTCCCATCGAGCTTCCCTTTAGCCCTAGAGCGTGACGGGATGAGCTCTTACCGGGACTCTGGAAGCACCCTGTTTACTCAGAGAAAGCTGCTTCTCTTCCACGAGCCCTGACTCCAGCGACGAGGGGCCCGTCACAAAGGGTTTCAGGCAGGTAGCTTCAAGGCAGCATGAATGGTGCTTTAAAAAGGAGAATGCAAGGCTTGGGTCCTCAGGCCCCCACCTCCGGTCAACGCGCCGACTACCGCCTTGTGATCCGTAGCTCGTCCAAAGAGACTCTAGCGACACACAGGTCCCTTCCCTGAATCCACCTCTGTTCACGGGGTGTTCTGCCTGTAGCTAACTCGCTCATCCAGGGAATGCACTAGGGAGGCTATCGGGCCTCAGCCTCTTCGGAAAGCCTGCCGTGTAACAGGCAGAGCTCTGCTCTCGTGGCAGTAGGAACGCAAGCCGGCTTTCTCCTGCAGGCGTGGGGTCTGCAGGTATGAGTGCCGAGAAGGAATGCCCAGCAGTTTTGGTTTCCCCGTGCAGCTCAGTCGAGGACAGGGAGGCAGATTGGCATGGCATGGGGGCCGCCAGAGAAGAGTTTTCCTGGAGACGTCGGAGTGCCGGGGAAAGCGACCTCTCCCCCGGGAGAGCGCCGTGTGTGTTGCCCTGCACTCGGCAAACAACACGGAGTGAGCGGGAAGGGCTTTCGGCCCGGGCAGTTGTTTCTTTGCAGGCCGGGGGAGCCTGCCGGTACTCAGCGTCCTGGTCGGGTACAGGGCGCCCCCGCGAGGGTCTGAACGTGTCTTGAAGAGCGTACGAGGGTGAAAGTAAAGCAGAACCGCGACTAAGGCCCCGTGGAAACCGCTCGGAGCTTCCGCCTCCGCGGGGCTCTTAGAAGGCCTTAGCTGGAGGGAAGTCCTCCCATCGAGCTTCCCTTTAGCCCTAGAGCGTGACGGGATGAGCTCTTACCGGGACTCTGGAAGCACCCTGTTTACTCAGAGAAAGCTGCTTCTCTTCCACGAGCCCTGACTCCAGCGACGAGGGGCCCGTCACAAAGGGTTTCAGGCAGGTAGCTTCAAGGCAGCATGAATGGTGCTTTAAAAAGGAGAATGCAAGGCTTGGGTCCTCAGGCCCCCACCTCCGGTCAACGCGCCGACTACCGCCTTGTGATCCGTAGCTCGTCCAAAGAGACTCTAGCGACACACAGGTCCCTTCCCTGAATCCACCTCTCTTCACGGGGTGTTCTGCCTGTAGCTAACTCGCTCATCCAGGGAATGCACTAGGGAGGCTATCGGGCCTCAGCCTCTTCGGAAAGCCTGCCGTGTAACAGGCAGAGCTCTGCTCTCGTGGCAGTAGGAACGCAAGCCGGCTTTCTCCTGCAGGCGTGGGGTCTGCAGGTATGAGTGCCGAGAAGGAATGCCCAGCAGTTTTGGTTTCCCCGTGCAGCTCAGTCGAGGACAGGGAGGCAGATTGGCATGGCATGGGGGACGCCAGAGGAGAGTTTTCCTGGAGACGTCGGAGTGCCGGGGAAAGCGACCTCTCCCCCGGGAGAGCGCCGTGTGTGTTGCCCTGCACTCGGCAAACAACACGGAGTGAGCGGGAAGGGCTTTCGGCCCGGGCAGTTGTTTCTTTGCAGGCCGGGGGAGCCTGCCGGTACTCAGCGTCCTGGTCGGGTACAGGGCGCCCCCGCGAGGGTCTGAACGTGTCTTGAAGAGCGTACGAGGGTGAAAGTAAAGCAGAACCGCGACTAAGGCCCCGTGGAAACCGCTCGGAGCTTCCGCCTCCGCGGGGCTCTTAGAAGGCCTTAGCTGGAGGGAAGTCCTCCCATCGAGCTTCCCTTTAGCCCTAGAGCGTGACGGGATGAGCTCTTACCGGGACTCTGGAAGCACCCTGTTTACTCAGAGAAAGCTGCTTCTCTTCCACGAGCCCTGACTCCAGCGACGAGGGGCCCGTCACAAAGGGTTTCAGGCAGGTAGCTTCAAGGCAGCATGAATGGTGCTTTAAAAAGGAGAATGCAAGGCTTGGGTCCTCAGGCCCCCACCTCCGGTCAACGCGCCGACTACCGCCTTGTGATCCGTAGCTCGTCCAAAGAGACTCTAGCGACACACAGGTCCCTTCCCTGAATCCACCTCTCTTCACGGGGTGTTCTGCCTGTAGCTAACTCGCTCATCCAGGGAATGCACTAGGGAGGCTATCGGGCCTCAGCCTCTTCGGAAAGCCTGCCGTGTAACAGGCAGAGCTCTGCTCTCGTGGCAGTAGGAACGCAAGCCGGCTTTCTCCTGCAGGCGTGGGGTCTGCAGGTATGAGTGCCGAGAAGGAATGCCCAGCAGTTTTGGTTTCCCCGTGCAGCTCAGTCGAGGACAGGGAGGCAGATTGGCATGGCATGGGGGCCGCCAGAGAAGAGTTTTCCTGGAGACGTCGGAGTGCCGGGGAAAGCGACCTCTCCCCCGGGAGAGCGCCGTGTGTGTTGCCCTGCACTCGGCAAACAACACGGAGTGAGCGGGAAGGGCTTTCGGCCCGGGCAGTTGTTTCTTTGCAGGCCGGGGGAGCCTGCCGGTACTCAGCGTCCTGGTCGGGTACAGGGCGCCCCCGCGAGGGTCTGAACGTGTCTTGAAGAGCGTACGAGGGTGAAAGTAAAGCAGAACCGCGACTAAGGCCCCGTGGAAACCGCTCGGAGCTTCCGCCTCCGCGGGGCTCTTAGAAGGCCTTAGCTGGAGGGAAGTCCTCCCATCGAGCTTCCCTTTAGCCCTAGAGCGTGACGGGATGAGCTCTTACCGGGACTCTGGAAGCACCCTGTTTACTCAGAGAAAGCTGCTTCTCTTCCACGAGCCCTGACTCCAGCGACGAGGGGCCCGTCACAAAGGGTTTCAGGCAGGTAGCTTCAAGGCAGCATGAATGGTGCTTTAAAAAGGAGAATGCAAGGCTTGGGTCCTCAGGCCCCCACCTCCGGTCAACGCGCCGACTACCGCCTTGTGATCCGTAGCTCGTCCAAAGAGACTCTAGCGACACACAGGTCCCTTCCCTGAATCCACCTCTCTTCACGGGGTGTTCTGCCTGTAGCTAACTCGCTCATCCAGGGAATGCACTAGGGAGGCTATCGGGCCTCAGCCTCTTCGGAAAGCCTGCCGTGTAACAGGCAGAGCTCTGCTCTCGTGGCAGTAGGAACGCAAGCCGGCTTTCTCCTGCAGGCGTGGGGTCTGCAGGTATGAGTGCCGAGAAGGAATGCCCAGCAGTTTTGGTTTCCCCGTGCAGCTCAGTCGAGGACAGGGAGGCAGATTGGCATGGCATGGGGGACGCCAGAGGAGAGTTTTCCTGGAGACGTCGGAGTGCCGGGGAAAGCGACCTCTCCCCCGGGAGAGCGCCGTGTGTGTTGCCCTGCACTCGGCAAACAACACGGAGTGAGCGGGAAGGGCTTTCGGCCCGGGCAGTTGTTTCTTTGCAGGCCGGGGGAGCCTGCCGGTACTCAGCGTCCTGGTCGGGTACAGGGCGCCCCCGCGAGGGTCTGAACGTGTCTTGAAGAGCGTACGAGGGTGAAAGTAAAGCAGAACCGCGACTAAGGCCCCGTGGAAACCGCTCGGAGCTTCCGCCTCCGCGGGGCTCTTAGAAGGCCTTAGCTGGAGGGAAGTCCTCCCATCGAGCTTCCCTTTAGCCCTAGAGCGTGACGGGATGAGCTCTTACCGGGACTCTGGAAGCACCCTGTTTACTCAGAGAAAGCTGCTTCTCTTCCACGAGCCCTGACTCCAGCGACGAGGGGCCCGTCACAAAGGGTTTCAGGCAGGTAGCTTCAAGGCAGCATGAATGGTGCTTTAAAAAGGAGAATGCAAGGCTTGGGTCCTCAGGCCCCCACCTCCGGTCAACGCGCCGACTACCGCCTTGTGATCCGTAGCTCGTCCAAAGAGACTCTAGCGACACACAGGTCCCTTCCCTGAATCCACCTCTCTTCACGGGGTGTTCTGCCTGTAGCTAACTCGCTCATCCAGGGAATGCACTAGGGAGGCTATCGGGCCTCAGCCTCTTCGGAAAGCCTGCCGTGTAACAGGCAGAGCTCTGCTCTCGTGGCAGTAGGAACGCAAGCCGGCTTTCTCCTGCAGGCGTGGGGTCTGCAGGTATGAGTGCCGAGAAGGAATGCCCAGCAGTTTTGGTTTCCCCGTGCAGCTCAGTCGAGGACAGGGAGGCAGATTGGCATGGCATGGGGGACGCCAGAGGAGAGTTTTCCTGGAGACGTCGGAGTGCCGGGGAAAGCGACCTCTCCCCCGGGAGAGCGCCGTGTGTGTTGCCCTGCACTCGGCAAACAACACGGAGTGAGCGGGAAGGGCTTTCGGCCCGGGCAGTTGTTTCTTTGCAGGCCGGGGGAGCCTGCCGGTACTCAGCGTCCTGGTCGGGTACAGGGCGCCCCCGCGAGGGTCTGAACGTGTCTTGAAGAGCGTACGAGGGTGAAAGTAAAGCAGAACCGCGACTAAGGCCCCGTGGAAACCGCTCGGAGCTTCCGCCTCCGCGGGGCTCTTAGAAGGCCTTAGCTGGAGGGAAGTCCTCCCATCGAGCTTCCCTTTAGCCCTAGAGCGTGACGGGATGAGCTCTTACCGGGACTCTGGAAGCACCCTGTTTACTCAGAGAAAGCTGCTTCTCTTCCACGAGCCCTGACTCCAGCGACGAGGGGCCCGTCACAAAGGGTTTCAGGCAGGTAGCTTCAAGGCAGCATGAATGGTGCTTTAAAAAGGAGAATGCAAGGCTTGGGTCCTCAGGCCCCCACCTCCGGTCAACGCGCCGACTACCGCCTTGTGATCCGTAGCTCGTCCAAAGAGACTCTAGCGACACACAGGTCCCTTCCCTGAATCCACCTCTGTTCACGGGGTGTTCTGCCTGTAGCTAACTCGCTCATCCAGGGAATGCACTAGGGAGGCTATCGGGCCTCAGCCTCTTCGGAAAGCCTGCCGTGTAACAGGCAGAGCTCTGCTCTCGTGGCAGTAGGAACGCAAGCCGGCTTTCTCCTGCAGGCGTGGGGTCTGCAGGTATGAGTGCCGAGAAGGAATGCCCAGCAGTTTTGGTTTCCCCGTGCAGCTCAGTCGAGGACAGGGAGGCAGATTGGCATGGCATGGGGGCCGCCAGAGAAGAGTTTTCCTGGAGACGTCGGAGTGCCGGGGAAAGCGACCTCTCCCCCGGGAGAGCGCCGTGTGTGTTGCCCTGCACTCGGCAAACAACACGGAGTGAGCGGGAAGGGCTTTCGGCCCGGGCAGTTGTTTCTTTGCAGGCCGGGGGAGCCTGCCGGTACTCAGCGTCCTGGTCGGGTACAGGGCGCCCCCGCGAGGGTCTGAACGTGTCTTGAAGAGCGTACGAGGGTGAAAGTAAAGCAGAACCGCGACTAAGGCCCCGTGGAAACCGCTCGGAGCTTCCGCCTCCGCGGGGCTCTTAGAAGGCCTTAGCTGGAGGGAAGTCCTCCCATCGAGCTTCCCTTTAGCCCTAGAGCGTGACGGGATGAGCTCTTACCGGGACTCTGGAAGCACCCTGTTTACTCAGAGAAAGCTGCTTCTCTTCCACGAGCCCTGACTCCAGCGACGAGGGGCCCGTCACAAAGGGTTTCAGGCAGGTAGCTTCAAGGCAGCATGAATGGTGCTTTAAAAAGGAGAATGCAAGGCTTGGGTCCTCAGGCCCCCACCTCCGGTCAACGCGCCGACTACCGCCTTGTGATCCGTAGCTCGTCCAAAGAGACTCTAGCGACACACAGGTCCCTTCCCTGAATCCACCTCTCTTCACGGGGTGTTCTGCCTGTAGCTAACTCGCTCATCCAGGGAATGCACTAGGGAGGCTATCGGGCCTCAGCCTCTTCGGAAAGCCTGCCGTGTAACAGGCAGAGCTCTGCTCTCGTGGCAGTAGGAACGCAAGCCGGCTTTCTCCTGCAGGCGTGGGGTCTGCAGGTATGAGTGCCGAGAAGGAATGCCCAGCAGTTTTGGTTTCCCCGTGCAGCTCAGTCGAGGACAGGGAGGCAGATTGGCATGGCATGGGGGACGCCAGAGGAGAGTTTTCCTGGAGACGTCGGAGTGCCGGGGAAAGCGACCTCTCCCCCGGGAGAGCGCCGTGTGTGTTGCCCTGCACTCGGCAAACAACACGGAGTGAGCGGGAAGGGCTTTCGGCCCGGGCAGTTGTTTCTTTGCAGGCCGGGGGAGCCTGCCGGTACTCAGCGTCCTGGTCGGGTACAGGGCGCCCCCGCGAGGGTCTGAACGTGTCTTGAAGAGCGTACGAGGGTGAAAGTAAAGCAGAACCGCGACTAAGGCCCCGTGGAAACCGCTCGGAGCTTCCGCCTCCGCGGGGCTCTTAGAAGGCCTTAGCTGGAGGGAAGTCCTCCCATCGAGCTTCCCTTTAGCCCTAGAGCGTGACGGGATGAGCTCTTACCGGGACTCTGGAAGCACCCTGTTTACTCAGAGAAAGCTGCTTCTCTTCCACGAGCCCTGACTCCAGCGACGAGGGGCCCGTCACAAAGGGTTTCAGGCAGGTAGCTTCAAGGCAGCATGAATGGTGCTTTAAAAAGGAGAATGCAAGGCTTGGGTCCTCAGGCCCCCACCTCCGGTCAACGCGCCGACTACCGCCTTGTGATCCGTAGCTCGTCCAAAGAGACTCTAGCGACACACAGGTCCCTTCCCTGAATCCACCTCTGTTCACGGGGTGTTCTGCCTGTAGCTAACTCGCTCATCCAGGGAATGCACTAGGGAGGCTATCGGGCCTCAGCCTCTTCGGAAAGCCTGCCGTGTAACAGGCAGAGCTCTGCTCTCGTGGCAGTAGGAACGCAAGCCGGCTTTCTCCTGCAGGCGTGGGGTCTGCAGGTATGAGTGCCGAGAAGGAATGCCCAGCAGTTTTGGTTTCCCCGTGCAGCTCAGTCGAGGACAGGGAGGCAGATTGGCATGGCATGGGGGCCGCCAGAGAAGAGTTTTCCTGGAGACGTCGGAGTGCCGGGGAAAGCGACCTCTCCCCCGGGAGAGCGCCGTGTGTGTTGCCCTGCACTCGGCAAACAACACGGAGTGAGCGGGAAGGGCTTTCGGCCCGGGCAGTTGTTTCTTTGCAGGCCGGGGGAGCCTGCCGGTACTCAGCGTCCTGGTCGGGTACAGGGCGCCCCCGCGAGGGTCTGAACGTGTCTTGAAGAGCGTACGAGGGTGAAAGTAAAGCAGAACCGCGACTAAGGCCCCGTGGAAACCGCTCGGAGCTTCCGCCTCCGCGGGGCTCTTAGAAGGCCTTAGCTGGAGGGAAGTCCTCCCATCGAGCTTCCCTTTAGCCCTAGAGCGTGACGGGATGAGCTCTTACCGGGACTCTGGAAGCACCCTGTTTACTCAGAGAAAGCTGCTTCTCTTCCACGAGCCCTGACTCCAGCGACGAGGGGCCCGTCACAAAGGGTTTCAGGCAGGTAGCTTCAAGGCAGCATGAATGGTGCTTTAAAAAGGAGAATGCAAGGCTTGGGTCCTCAGGCCCCCACCTCCGGTCAACGCGCCGACTACCGCCTTGTGATCCGTAGCTCGTCCAAAGAGACTCTAGCGACACACAGGTCCCTTCCCTGAATCCACCTCTCTTCACGGGGTGTTCTGCCTGTAGCTAACTCGCTCATCCAGGGAATGCACTAGGGAGGCTATCGGGCCTCAGCCTCTTCGGAAAGCCTGCCGTGTAACAGGCAGAGCTCTGCTCTCGTGGCAGTAGGAACGCAAGCCGGCTTTCTCCTGCAGGCGTGGGGTCTGCAGGTATGAGTGCCGAGAAGGAATGCCCAGCAGTTTTGGTTTCCCCGTGCAGCTCAGTCGAGGACAGGGAGGCAGATTGGCATGGCATGGGGGACGCCAGAGGAGAGTTTTCCTGGAGACGTCGGAGTGCCGGGGAAAGCGACCTCTCCCCCGGGAGAGCGCCGTGTGTGTTGCCCTGCACTCGGCAAACAACACGGAGTGAGCGGGAAGGGCTTTCGGCCCGGGCAGTTGTTTCTTTGCAGGCCGGGGGAGCCTGCCGGTACTCAGCGTCCTGGTCGGGTACAGGGCGCCCCCGCGAGGGTCTGAACGTGTCTTGAAGAGCGTACGAGGGTGAAAGTAAAGCAGAACCGCGACTAAGGCCCCGTGGAAACCGCTCGGAGCTTCCGCCTCCGCGGGGCTCTTAGAAGGCCTTAGCTGGAGGGAAGTCCTCCCATCGAGCTTCCCTTTAGCCCTAGAGCGTGACGGGATGAGCTCTTACCGGGACTCTGGAAGCACCCTGTTTACTCAGAGAAAGCTGCTTCTCTTCCACGAGCCCTGACTCCAGCGACGAGGGGCCCGTCACAAAGGGTTTCAGGCAGGTAGCTTCAAGGCAGCATGAATGGTGCTTTAAAAAGGAGAATGCAAGGCTTGGGTCCTCAGGCCCCCACCTCCGGTCAACGCGCCGACTACCGCCTTGTGATCCGTAGCTCGTCCAAAGAGACTCTAGCGACACACAGGTCCCTTCCCTGAATCCACCTCTCTTCACGGGGTGTTCTGCCTGTAGCTAACTCGCTCATCCAGGGAATGCACTAGGGAGGCTATCGGGCCTCAGCCTCTTCGGAAAGCCTGCCGTGTAACAGGCAGAGCTCTGCTCTCGTGGCAGTAGGAACGCAAGCCGGCTTTCTCCTGCAGGCGTGGGGTCTGCAGGTATGAGTGCCGAGAAGGAATGCCCAGCAGTTTTGGTTTCCCCGTGCAGCTCAGTCGAGGACAGGGAGGCAGATTGGCATGGCATGGGGGACGCCAGAGGAGAGTTTTCCTGGAGACGTCGGAGTGCCGGGGAAAGCGACCTCTCCCCCGGGAGAGCGCCGTGTGTGTTGCCCTGCACTCGGCAAACAACACGGAGTGAGCGGGAAGGGCTTTCGGCCCGGGCAGTTGTTTCTTTGCAGGCCGGGGGAGCCTGCCGGTACTCAGCGTCCTGGTCGGGTACAGGGCGCCCCCGCGAGGGTCTGAACGTGTCTTGAAGAGCGTACGAGGGTGAAAGTAAAGCAGAACCGCGACTAAGGCCCCGTGGAAACCGCTCGGAGCTTCCGCCTCCGCGGGGCTCTTAGAAGGCCTTAGCTGGAGGGAAGTCCTCCCATCGAGCTTCCCTTTAGCCCTAGAGCGTGACGGGATGAGCTCTTACCGGGACTCTGGAAGCACCCTGTTTACTCAGAGAAAGCTGCTTCTCTTCCACGAGCCCTGACTCCAGCGACGAGGGGCCCGTCACAAAGGGTTTCAGGCAGGTAGCTTCAAGGCAGCATGAATGGTGCTTTAAAAAGGAGAATGCAAGGCTTGGGTCCTCAGGCCCCCACCTCCGGTCAACGCGCCGACTACCGCCTTGTGATCCGTAGCTCGTCCAAAGAGACTCTAGCGACACACAGGTCCCTTCCCTGAATCCACCTCTGTTCACGGGGTGTTCTGCCTGTAGCTAACTCGCTCATCCAGGGAATGCACTAGGGAGGCTATCGGGCCTCAGCCTCTTCGGAAAGCCTGCCGTGTAACAGGCAGAGCTCTGCTCTCGTGGCAGTAGGAACGCAAGCCGGCTTTCTCCTGCAGGCGTGGGGTCTGCAGGTATGAGTGCCGAGAAGGAATGCCCAGCAGTTTTGGTTTCCCCGTGCAGCTCAGTCGAGGACAGGGAGGCAGATTGGCATGGCATGGGGGCCGCCAGAGAAGAGTTTTCCTGGAGACGTCGGAGTGCCGGGGAAAGCGACCTCTCCCCCGGGAGAGCGCCGTGTGTGTTGCCCTGCACTCGGCAAACAACACGGAGTGAGCGGGAAGGGCTTTCGGCCCGGGCAGTTGTTTCTTTGCAGGCCGGGGGAGCCTGCCGGTACTCAGCGTCCTGGTCGGGTACAGGGCGCCCCCGCGAGGGTCTGAACGTGTCTTGAAGAGCGTACGAGGGTGAAAGTAAAGCAGAACCGCGACTAAGGCCCCGTGGAAACCGCTCGGAGCTTCCGCCTCCGCGGGGCTCTTAGAAGGCCTTAGCTGGAGGGAAGTCCTCCCATCGAGCTTCCCTTTAGCCCTAGAGCGTGACGGGATGAGCTCTTACCGGGACTCTGGAAGCACCCTGTTTACTCAGAGAAAGCTGCTTCTCTTCCACGAGCCCTGACTCCAGCGACGAGGGGCCCGTCACAAAGGGTTTCAGGCAGGTAGCTTCAAGGCAGCATGAATGGTGCTTTAAAAAGGAGAATGCAAGGCTTGGGTCCTCAGGCCCCCACCTCCGGTCAACGCGCCGACTACCGCCTTGTGATCCGTAGCTCGTCCAAAGAGACTCTAGCGACACACAGGTCCCTTCCCTGAATCCACCTCTCTTCACGGGGTGTTCTGCCTGTAGCTAACTCGCTCATCCAGGGAATGCACTAGGGAGGCTATCGGGCCTCAGCCTCTTCGGAAAGCCTGCCGTGTAACAGGCAGAGCTCTGCTCTCGTGGCAGTAGGAACGCAAGCCGGCTTTCTCCTGCAGGCGTGGGGTCTGCAGGTATGAGTGCCGAGAAGGAATGCCCAGCAGTTTTGGTTTCCCCGTGCAGCTCAGTCGAGGACAGGGAGGCAGATTGGCATGGCATGGGGGACGCCAGAGGAGAGTTTTCCTGGAGACGTCGGAGTGCCGGGGAAAGCGACCTCTCCCCCGGGAGAGCGCCGTGTGTGTTGCCCTGCACTCGGCAAACAACACGGAGTGAGCGGGAAGGGCTTTCGGCCCGGGCAGTTGTTTCTTTGCAGGCCGGGGGAGCCTGCCGGTACTCAGCGTCCTGGTCGGGTACAGGGCGCCCCCGCGAGGGTCTGAACGTGTCTTGAAGAGCGTACGAGGGTGAAAGTAAAGCAGAACCGCGACTAAGGCCCCGTGGAAACCGCTCGGAGCTTCCGCCTCCGCGGGGCTCTTAGAAGGCCTTAGCTGGAGGGAAGTCCTCCCATCGAGCTTCCCTTTAGCCCTAGAGCGTGACGGGATGAGCTCTTACCGGGACTCTGGAAGCACCCTGTTTACTCAGAGAAAGCTGCTTCTCTTCCACGAGCCCTGACTCCAGCGACGAGGGGCCCGTCACAAAGGGTTTCAGGCAGGTAGCTTCAAGGCAGCATGAATGGTGCTTTAAAAAGGAGAATGCAAGGCTTGGGTCCTCAGGCCCCCACCTCCGGTCAACGCGCCGACTACCGCCTTGTGATCCGTAGCTCGTCCAAAGAGACTCTAGCGACACACAGGTCCCTTCCCTGAATCCACCTCTCTTCACGGGGTGTTCTGCCTGTAGCTAACTCGCTCATCCAGGGAATGCACTAGGGAGGCTATCGGGCCTCAGCCTCTTCGGAAAGCCTGCCGTGTAACAGGCAGAGCTCTGCTCTCGTGGCAGTAGGAACGCAAGCCGGCTTTCTCCTGCAGGCGTGGGGTCTGCAGGTATGAGTGCCGAGAAGGAATGCCCAGCAGTTTTGGTTTCCCCGTGCAGCTCAGTCGAGGACAGGGAGGCAGATTGGCATGGCATGGGGGACGCCAGAGGAGAGTTTTCCTGGAGACGTCGGAGTGCCGGGGAAAGCGACCTCTCCCCCGGGAGAGCGCCGTGTGTGTTGCCCTGCACTCGGCAAACAACACGGAGTGAGCGGGAAGGGCTTTCGGCCCGGGCAGTTGTTTCTTTGCAGGCCGGGGGAGCCTGCCGGTACTCAGCGTCCTGGTCGGGTACAGGGCGCCCCCGCGAGGGTCTGAACGTGTCTTGAAGAGCGTACGAGGGTGAAAGTAAAGCAGAACCGCGACTAAGGCCCCGTGGAAACCGCTCGGAGCTTCCGCCTCCGCGGGGCTCTTAGAAGGCCTTAGCTGGAGGGAAGTCCTCCCATCGAGCTTCCCTTTAGCCCTAGAGCGTGACGGGATGAGCTCTTACCGGGACTCTGGAAGCACCCTGTTTACTCAGAGAAAGCTGCTTCTCTTCCACGAGCCCTGACTCCAGCGACGAGGGGCCCGTCACAAAGGGTTTCAGGCAGGTAGCTTCAAGGCAGCATGAATGGTGCTTTAAAAAGGAGAATGCAAGGCTTGGGTCCTCAGGCCCCCACCTCCGGTCAACGCGCCGACTACCGCCTTGTGATCCGTAGCTCGTCCAAAGAGACTCTAGCGACACACAGGTCCCTTCCCTGAATCCACCTCTCTTCACGGGGTGTTCTGCCTGTAGCTAACTCGCTCATCCAGGGAATGCACTAGGGAGGCTATCGGGCCTCAGCCTCTTCGGAAAGCCTGCCGTGTAACAGGCAGAGCTCTGCTCTCGTGGCAGTAGGAACGCAAGCCGGCTTTCTCCTGCAGGCGTGGGGTCTGCAGGTATGAGTGCCGAGAAGGAATGCCCAGCAGTTTTGGTTTCCCCGTGCAGCTCAGTCGAGGACAGGGAGGCAGATTGGCATGGCATGGGGGCCGCCAGAGAAGAGTTTTCCTGGAGACGTCGGAGTGCCGGGGAAAGCGACCTCTCCCCCGGGAGAGCGCCGTGTGTGTTGCCCTGCACTCGGCAAACAACACGGAGTGAGCGGGAAGGGCTTTCGGCCCGGGCAGTTGTTTCTTTGCAGGCCAGGGGAGCCTGCCGGTACTCAGCGTCCTGGTCGGGTACAGGGCGGCCCCGCGAGGGTCTGAACGTGTCTTGAAGAGCGTACGAGGGTGAAAGTAAAGCAGAACCGCGACTAAGGCCCCGTGGAAACCGCTCGGAGCTTCCGCCTCCGCGGGGCTCTTAGAAGGCCTTAGCTGGAGGGAAGTCCTCCCATCGAGCTTCCCTTTAGCCCTAGAGCGTGACGGGATGAGCTCTTACCGGGACTCTGGAAGCACCCTGTTTACTCAGAGAAAGCTGCTTCTCTTCCACGAGCCCTGACTCCAGCGACGAGGGGCCCGTCACAAAGGGTTTCAGGCAGGTAGCTTCAAGGCAGCATGAATGGTGCTTTAAAAAGGAGAATGCAAGGCTTGGGTCCTCAGGCCCCCACCTCCGGTCAATGCGACGACTACCGCCTTGTGATCCGTAGCTCGTCCAAAGAGACTCTAGCGACACACAGGTCCCTTCCCTGAATCCACCTCTGTTCACGGGGTGTTCTGCCTGTAGCTAACTCGCTCATCCAGGGAATGCACTAGGGAGGCTATCGGGCCTCAGCCTCTTCGGAAAGCCTGCCGTGTAACAGGCAGAGCTCTGCTCTCGTGGCAGTAGGAACGCAAGCCGGCTTTCTCCTGCAGGCGTGGGGTCTGCAGGTATGAGTGCCGAGAAGGAATGCCCAGCAGTTTTGGTTTCCCCGTGCAGCTCAGTCGAGGACAGGGAGGCAGATTGGCATGGCATGGGGGACGCCAGAGGAGAGTTTTCCTGGAGACGTCGGAGTGCCGGGGAAAGCGACCTCTCCCCCGGGAGAGCGCCGTGTGTGTTGCCCTGCACTCGGCAAACAACACGGAGTGAGCGGGAAGGGCTTTCGGCCCGGGCAGTTGTTTCTTTGCAGGCCGGGGGAGCCTGCCGGTACTCAGCGTCCTGGTCGGGTACAGGGCGCCCCCGCGAGGGTCTGAACGTGTCTTGAAGAGCGTACGAGGGTGAAAGTAAAGCAGAACCGCGACTAAGGCCCCGTGGAAACCGCTCGGAGCTTCCGCCTCCGCGGGGCTCTTAGAAGGCCTTAGCTGGAGGGAAGTCCTCCCATCGAGCTTCCCTTTAGCCCTAGAGCGTGACGGGATGAGCTCTTACCGGGACTCTGGAAGCACCCTGTTTACTCAGAGAAAGCTGCTTCTCTTCCACGAGCCCTGACTCCAGCGACGAGGGGCCCGTCACAAAGGGTTTCAGGCAGGTAGCTTCAAGGCAGCATGAATGGTGCTTTAAAAAGGAGAATGCAAGGCTTGGGTCCTCAGGCCCCCACCTCCGGTCAACGCGCCGACTACCGCCTTGTGATCCGTAGCTCGTCCAAAGAGACTCTAGCGACACACAGGTCCCTTCCCTGAATCCACCTCTCTTCACGGGGTGTTCTGCCTGTAGCTAACTCGCTCATCCAGGGAATGCACTAGGGAGGCTATCGGGCCTCAGCCTCTTCGGAAAGCCTGCCGTGTAACAGGCAGAGCTCTGCTCTCGTGGCAGTAGGAACGCAAGCCGGCTTTCTCCTGCAGGCGTGGGGTCTGCAGGTATGAGTGCCGAGAAGGAATGCCCAGCAGTTTTGGTTTCCCCGTGCAGCTCAGTCGAGGACAGGGAGGCAGATTGGCATGGCATGGGGGACGCCAGAGGAGAGTTTTCCTGGAGACGTCGGAGTGCCGGGGAAAGCGACCTCTCCCCCGGGAGAGCGCCGTGTGTGTTGCCCTGCACTCGGCAAACAACACGGAGTGAGCGGGAAGGGCTTTCGGCCCGGGCAGTTGTTTCTTTGCAGGCCGGGGGAGCCTGCCGGTACTCAGCGTCCTGGTCGGGTACAGGGCGCCCCCGCGAGGGTCTGAACGTGTCTTGAAGAGCGTACGAGGGTGAAAGTAAAGCAGAACCGCGACTAAGGCCCCGTGGAAACCGCTCGGAGCTTCCGCCTCCGCGGGGCTCTTAGAAGGCCTTAGCTGGAGGGAAGTCCTCCCATCGAGCTTCCCTTTAGCCCTAGAGCGTGACGGGATGAGCTCTTACCGGGACTCTGGAAGCACCCTGTTTACTCAGAGAAAGCTGCTTCTCTTCCACGAGCCCTGACTCCAGCGACGAGGGGCCCGTCACAAAGGGTTTCAGGCAGGTAGCTTCAAGGCAGCATGAATGGTGCTTTAAAAAGGAGAATGCAAGGCTTGGGTCCTCAGGCCCCCACCTCCGGTCAACGCGACGACTACCGCCTTGTGATCCGTAGCTCGTCCAAAGAGACTCTAGCGACACACAGGTCCCTTCCCTGAATCCACCTCTGTTCACGGGGTGTTCTGCCTGTAGCTAACTCGCTCATCCAGGGAATGCACTAGGGAGGCTATCGGGCCTCAGCCTCTTCGGAAAGCCTGCCGTGTAACAGGCAGAGCTCTGCTCTCGTGGCAGTAGGAACGCAAGCCGGCTTTCTCCTGCAGGCGTGGGGTCTGCAGGTATGAGTGCCGAGAAGGAATGCCCAGCAGTTTTGGTTTCCCCGTGCAGCTCAGTCGAGGACAGGGAGGCAGATTGGCATGGCATGGGGGACGCCAGAGGAGAGTTTTCCTGGAGACGTCGGAGTGCCGGGGAAAGCGACCTCTCCCCCGGGAGAGCGCCGTGTGTGTTGCCCTGCACTCGGCAAACAACACGGAGTGAGCGGGAAGGGCTTTCGGCCCGGGCAGTTGTTTCTTTGCAGGCCGGGGGAGCCTGCCGGTACTCAGCGTCCTGGTCGGGTACAGGGCGCCCCCGCGAGGGTCTGAACGTGTCTTGAAGAGCGTACGAGGGTGAAAGTAAAGCAGAACCGCGACTAAGGCCCCGTGGAAACCGCTCGGAGCTTCCGCCTCCGCGGGGCTCTTAGAAGGCCTTAGCTGGAGGGAAGTCCTCCCATCGAGCTTCCCTTTAGCCCTAGAGCGTGACGGGATGAGCTCTTACCGGGACTCTGGAAGCACCCTGTTTACTCAGAGAAAGCTGCTTCTCTTCCACGAGCCCTGACTCCAGCGACGAGGGGCCCGTCACAAAGGGTTTCAGGCAGGTAGCTTCAAGGCAGCATGAATGGTGCTTTAAAAAGGAGAATGCAAGGCTTGGGTCCTCAGGCCCCCACCTCCGGTCAACGCGCCGACTACCGCCTTGTGATCCGTAGCTCGTCCAAAGAGACTCTAGCGACACACAGGTCCCTTCCCTGAATCCACCTCTGTTCACGGGGTGTTCTGCCTGTAGCTAACTCGCTCATCCAGGGAATGCACTAGGGAGGCTATCGGGCCTCAGCCTCTTCGGAAAGCCTGCCGTGTAACAGGCAGAGCTCTGCTCTCGTGGCAGTAGGAACGCAAGCCGGCTTTCTCCTGCAGGCGTGGGGTCTGCAGGTATGAGTGCCGAGAAGGAATGCCCAGCAGTTTTGGTTTCCCCGTGCAGCTCAGTCGAGGACAGGGAGGCAGATTGGCATGGCATGGGGGCCGCCAGAGAAGAGTTTTCCTGGAGACGTCGGAGTGCCGGGGAAAGCGACCTCTCCCCCGGGAGAGCGCCGTGTGTGTTGCCCTGCACTCGGCAAACAACACGGAGTGAGCGGGAAGGGCTTTCGGCCCGGGCAGTTGTTTCTTTGCAGGCCGGGGGAGCCTGCCGGTACTCAGCGTCCTGGTCGGGTACAGGGCGCCCCCGCGAGGGTCTGAACGTGTCTTGAAGAGCGTACGAGGGTGAAAGTAAAGCAGAACCGCGACTAAGGCCCCGTGGAAACCGCTCGGAGCTTCCGCCTCCGCGGGGCTCTTAGAAGGCCTTAGCTGGAGGGAAGTCCTCCCATCGAGCTTCCCTTTAGCCCTAGAGCGTGACGGGATGAGCTCTTACCGGGACTCTGGAAGCACCCTGTTTACTCAGAGAAAGCTGCTTCTCTTCCACGAGCCCTGACTCCAGCGACGAGGGGCCCGTCACAAAGGGTTTCAGGCAGGTAGCTTCAAGGCAGCATGAATGGTGCTTTAAAAAGGAGAATGCAAGGCTTGGGTCCTCAGGCCCCCACCTCCGGTCAACGCGCCGACTACCGCCTTGTGATCCGTAGCTCGTCCAAAGAGACTCTAGCGACACACAGGTCCCTTCCCTGAATCCACCTCTCTTCACAGGGTGTTCTGCCTGTAGCTAACTCGCTCATCCAGGGAATGCACTAGGGAGGCTATCGGGCCTCAGCCTCTTCGGAAAGCCTGCCGTGTAACAGGCAGAGCTCTGCTCTCGTGGCAGTAGGAACGCAAGCCGGCTTTCTCCTGCAGGCGTGGGGTCTGCAGGTATGAGTGCCGAGAAGGAATGCCCAGCAGTTTTGGTTTCCCCGTGCAGCTCAGTCGAGGACAGGGAGGCAGATTGGCATGGCATGGGGGACGCCAGAGGAGAGTTTTCCTGGAGACGTCGGAGTGCCGGGGAAAGCGACCTCTCCCCCGGGAGAGCGCCGTGTGTGTTGCCCTGCACTCGGCAAACAACACGGAGTGAGCGGGAAGGGCTTTCGGCCCGGGCAGTTGTTTCTTTGCAGGCCGGGGGAGCCTGCCGGTACTCAGCGTCCTGGTCGGGTACAGGGCGCCCCCGCGAGGGTCTGAACGTGTCTTGAAGAGCGTACGAGGGTGAAAGTAAAGCAGAACCGCGACTAAGGCCCCGTGGAAACCGCTCGGAGCTTCCGCCTCCGCGGGGCTCTTAGAAGGCCTTAGCTGGAGGGAAGTCCTCCCATCGAGCTTCCCTTTAGCCCTAGAGCGTGACGGGATGAGCTCTTACCGGGACTCTGGAAGCACCCTGTTTACTCAGAGAAAGCTGCTTCTCTTCCACGAGCCCTGACTCCAGCGACGAGGGGCCCGTCACAAAGGGTTTCAGGCAGGTAGCTTCAAGGCAGCATGAATGGTGCTTTAAAAAGGAGAATGCAAGGCTTGGGTCCTCAGGCCCCCACCTCCGGTCAACGCGCCGACTACCGCCTTGTGATCCGTAGCTCGTCCAAAGAGACTCTAGCGACACACAGGTCCCTTCCCTGAATCCACCTCTGTTCACGGGGTGTTCTGCCTGTAGCTAACTCGCTCATCCAGGGAATGCACTAGGGAGGCTATCGGGCCTCAGCCTCTTCGGAAAGCCTGCCGTGTAACAGGCAGAGCTCTGCTCTCGTGGCAGTAGGAACGCAAGCCGGCTTTCTCCTGCAGGCGTGGGGTCTGCAGGTATGAGTGCCGAGAAGGAATGCCCAGCAGTTTTGGTTTCCCCGTGCAGCTCAGTCGAGGACAGGGAGGCAGATTGGCATGGCATGGGGGACGCCAGAGGAGAGTTTTCCTGGAGACGTCGGAGTGCCGGGGAAAGCGACCTCTCCCCCGGGAGAGCGCCGTGTGTGTTGCCCTGCACTCGGCAAACAACACGGAGTGAGCGGGAAGGGCTTTCGGCCCGGGCAGTTGTTTCTTTGCAGGCCGGGGGAGCCTGCCGGTACTCAGCGTCCTGGTCGGGTACAGGGCGCCCCCGCGAGGGTCTGAACGTGTCTTGAAGAGCGTACGAGGGTGAAAGTAAAGCAGAACCGCGACTAAGGCCCCGTGGAAACCGCTCGGAGCTTCCGCCTCCGCGGGGCTCTTAGAAGGCCTTAGCTGGAGGGAAGTCCTCCCATCGAGCTTCCCTTTAGCCCTAGAGCGTGACGGGATGAGCTCTTACCGGGACTCTGGAAGCACCCTGTTTACTCAGAGAAAGCTGCTTCTCTTCCACGAGCCCTGACTCCAGCGACGAGGGGCCCGTCACAAAGGGTTTCAGGCAGGTAGCTTCAAGGCAGCATGAATGGTGCTTTAAAAAGGAGAATGCAAGGCTTGGGTCCTCAGGCCCCCACCTCCGGTCAACGCGCCGACTACCGCCTTGTGATCCGTAGCTCGTCCAAAGAGACTCTAGCGACACACAGGTCCCTTCCCTGAATCCACCTCTCTTCACGGGGTGTTCTGCCTGTAGCTAACTCGCTCATCCAGGGAATGCACTAGGGAGGCTATCGGGCCTCAGCCTCTTCGGAAAGCCTGCCGTGTAACAGGCAGAGCTCTGCTCTCGTGGCAGTAGGAACGCAAGCCGGCTTTCTCCTGCAGGTGTGGGGTCTGCAGGTATGAGTGCCGAGAAGGAATGCCCAGCAGTTTTGGTTTCCCCGTGCAGCTCAGTCGAGGACAGGGAGGCAGATTGGCATGGCATGGGGGACGCCAGAGGAGAGTTTTCCTGGAGACGTCGGAGTGCCGGGGAAAGCGACCTCTCCCCCGGGAGAGCGCCGTGTGTGTTGCCCTGCACTCGGCAAACAACACGGAGTGAGCGGGAAGGGCTTTCGGCCCGGGCAGTTGTTTCTTTGCAGGCCGGGGGAGCCTGCCGGTACTCAGCGTCCTGGTCGGGTACAGGGCGCCCCCGCGAGGGTCTGAACGTGTCTTGAAGAGCGTACGAGGGTGAAAGTAAAGCAGAACCGCGACTAAGGCCCCGTGGAAACCGCTCGGAGCTTCCGCCTCCGCGGGGCTCTTAGAAGGCCTTAGCTGGAGGGAAGTCCTCCCATCGAGCTTCCCTTTAGCCCTAGAGCGTGACGGGATGAGCTCTTACCGGGACTCTGGAAGCACCCTGTTTACTCAGAGAAAGCTGCTTCTCTTCCACGAGCCCTGACTCCAGCGACGAGGGGCCCGTCACAAAGGGTTTCAGGCAGGTAGCTTCAAGGCAGCATGAATGGTGCTTTAAAAAGGAGAATGCAAGGCTTGGGTCCTCAGGCCCCCACCTCCGGTCAACGCGCCGACTACCGCCTTGTGATCCGTAGCTCGTCCAAAGAGACTCTAGCGACACACAGGTCCCTTCCCTGAATCCACCTCTCTTCACGGGGTGTTCTGCCTGTAGCTAACTCGCTCATCCAGGGAATGCACTAGGGAGGCTATCGGGCCTCAGCCTCTTCGGAAAGCCTGCCGTGTAACAGGCAGAGCTCTGCTCTCGTGGCAGTAGGAACGCAAGCCGGCTTTCTCCTGCAGGCGTGGGGTCTGCAGGTATGAGTGCCGAGAAGGAATGCCCAGCAGTTTTGGTTTCCCCGTGCAGCTCAGTCGAGGACAGGGAGGCAGATTGGCATGGCATGGGGGACGCCAGAGGAGAGTTTTCCTGGAGACGTCGGAGTGCCGGGGAAAGCGACCTCTCCCCCGGGAGAGCGCCGTGTGTGTTGCCCTGCACTCGGCAAACAACACGGAGTGAGCGGGAAGGGCTTTCGGCCCGGGCAGTTGTTTCTTTGCAGGCCGGGGGAGCCTGCCGGTACTCAGCGTCCTGGTCGGGTACAGGGCGCCCCCGCGAGGGTCTGAACGTGTCTTGAAGAGCGTACGAGGGTGAAAGTAAAGCAGAACCGCGACTAAGGCCCCGTGGAAACCGCTCGGAGCTTCCGCCTCCGCGGGGCTCTTAGAAGGCCTTAGCTGGAGGGAAGTCCTCCCATCGAGCTTCCCTTTAGCCCTAGAGCGTGACGGGATGAGCTCTTACCGGGACTCTGGAAGCACCCTGTTTACTCAGAGAAAGCTGCTTCTCTTCCACGAGCCCTGACTCCAGCGACGAGGGGCCCGTCACAAAGGGTTTCAGGCAGGTAGCTTCAAGGCAGCATGAATGGTGCTTTAAAAAGGAGAATGCAAGGCTTGGGTCCTCAGGCCCCCACCTCCGGTCAACGCGCCGACTACCGCCTTGTGATCCGTAGCTCGTCCAAAGAGACTCTAGCGACACACAGGTCCCTTCCCTGAATCCACCTCTCTTCACGGGGTGTTCTGCCTGTAGCTAACTCGCTCATCCAGGGAATGCACTAGGGAGGCTATCGGGCCTCAGCCTCTTCGGAAAGCCTGCCGTGTAACAGGCAGAGCTCTGCTCTCGTGGCAGTAGGAACGCAAGCCGGCTTTCTCCTGCAGGCGTGGGGTCTGCAGGTATGAGTGCCGAGAAGGAATGCCCAGCAGTTTTGGTTTCCCCGTGCAGCTCAGTCGAGGACAGGGAGGCAGATTGGCATGGCATGGGGGACGCCAGAGGAGAGTTTTCCTGGAGACGTCGGAGTGCCGGGGAAAGCGACCTCTCCCCCGGGAGAGCGCCGTGTGTGTTGCCCTGCACTCGGCAAACAACACGGAGTGAGCGGGAAGGGCTTTCGGCCCGGGCAGTTGTTTCTTTGCAGGCCGGGGGAGCCTGCCGGTACTCAGCGTCCTGGTCGGGTACAGGGCGCCCCCGCGAGGGTCTGAACGTGTCTTGAAGAGCGTACGAGGGTGAAAGTAAAGCAGAACCGCGACTAAGGCCCCGTGGAAACCGCTCGGAGCTTCCGCCTCCGCGGGGCTCTTAGAAGGCCTTAGCTGGAGGGAAGTCCTCCCATCGAGCTTCCCTTTAGCCCTAGAGCGTGACGGGATGAGCTCTTACCGGGACTCTGGAAGCACCCTGTTTACTCAGAGAAAGCTGCTTCTCTTCCACGAGCCCTGACTCCAGCGACGAGGGGCCCGTCACAAAGGGTTTCAGGCAGGTAGCTTCAAGGCAGCATGAATGGTGCTTTAAAAAGGAGAATGCAAGGCTTGGGTCCTCAGGCCCCCACCTCCGGTCAACGCGCCGACTACCGCCTTGTGATCCGTAGCTCGTCCAAAGAGACTCTAGCGACACACAGGTCCCTTCCCTGAATCCACCTCTCTTCACGGGGTGTTCTGCCTGTAGCTAACTCGCTCATCCAGGGAATGCACTAGGGAGGCTATCGGGCCTCAGCCTCTTCGGAAAGCCTGCCGTGTAACAGGCAGAGCTCTGCTCTCGTGGCAGTAGGAACGCAAGCCGGCTTTCTCCTGCAGGCGTGGGGTCTGCAGGTATGAGTGCCGAGAAGGAATGCCCAGCAGTTTTGGTTTCCCCGTGCAGCTCAGTCGAGGACAGGGAGGCAGATTGGCATGGCATGGGGGACGCCAGAGGAGAGTTTTCCTGGAGACGTCGGAGTGCCGGGGAAAGCGACCTCTCCCCCGGGAGAGCGCCGTGTGTGTTGCCCTGCACTCGGCAAACAACACGGAGTGAGCGGGAAGGGCTTTCGGCCCGGGCAGTTGTTTCTTTGCAGGCCGGGGGAGCCTGCCGGTACTCAGCGTCCTGGTCGGGTACAGGGCGCCCCCGCGAGGGTCTGAACGTGTCTTGAAGAGCGTACGAGGGTGAAAGTAAAGCAGAACCGCGACTAAGGCCCCGTGGAAACCGCTCGGAGCTTCCGCCTCCGCGGGGCTCTTAGAAGGCCTTAGCTGGAGGGAAGTCCTCCCATCGAGCTTCCCTTTAGCCCTAGAGCGTGACGGGATGAGCTCTTACCGGGACTCTGGAAGCACCCTGTTTACTCAGAGAAAGCTGCTTCTCTTCCACGAGCCCTGACTCCAGCGACGAGGGGCCCGTCACAAAGGGTTTCAGGCAGGTAGCTTCAAGGCAGCATGAATGGTGCTTTAAAAAGGAGAATGCAAGGCTTGGGTCCTCAGGCCCCCACCTCCGGTCAACGCGCCGACTACCGCCTTGTGATCCGTAGCTCGTCCAAAGAGACTCTAGCGACACACAGGTCCCTTCCCTGAATCCACCTCTCTTCACGGGGTGTTCTGCCTGTAGCTAACTCGCTCATCCAGGGAATGCACTAGGGAGGCTATCGGGCCTCAGCCTCTTCGGAAAGCCTGCCGTGTAACAGGCAGAGCTCTGCTCTCGTGGCAGTAGGAACGCAAGCCGGCTTTCTCCTGCAGGCGTGGGGTCTGCAGGTATGAGTGCCGAGAAGGAATGCCCAGCAGTTTTGGTTTCCCCGTGCAGCTCAGTCGAGGACAGGGAGGCAGATTGGCATGGCATGGGGGCCGCCAGAGAAGAGTTTTCCTGGAGACGTCGGAGTGCCGGGGAAAGCGACCTCTCCCCCGGGAGAGCGCCGTGTGTGTTGCCCTGCACTCGGCAAACAACACGGAGTGAGCGGGAAGGGCTTTCGGCCCGGGCAGTTGTTTCTTTGCAGGCCGGGGGAGCCTGCCGGTACTCAGCGTCCTGGTCGGGTACAGGGCGCCCCCGCGAGGGTCTGAACGTGTCTTGAAGAGCGTACGAGGGTGAAAGTAAAGCAGAACCACGACTAAGGCCCCGTGGAAACCGCTCGGAGCTTCCGCCTCCGCGGGGCTCTTAGAAGGCCTTAGCTGGAGGGAAGTCCTCCCATCGAGCTTCCCTTTAGCCCTAGAGCGTGACGGGATGAGCTCTTACCGGGACTCTGGAAGCACCCTGTTTACTCAGAGAAAGCTGCTTCTCTTCCACGAGCCCTGACTCCAGCGACGAGGGGCCCGTCACAAAGGGTTTCAGGCAGGTAGCTTCAAGGCAGCATGAATGGTGCTTTAAAAAGGAGAATGCAAGGCTTGGGTCCTCAGGCCCCCACCTCCGGTCAACGCGCCGACTACCGCCTTGTGATCCGTAGCTCGTCCAAAGAGACTCTAGCGACACACAGGTCCCTTCCCTGAATCCACCTCTCTTCACGGGGTGTTCTGCCTGTAGCTAACTCGCTCATCCAGGGAATGCACTAGGGAGGCTATCGGGCCTCAGCCTCTTCGGAAAGCCTGCCGTGTAACAGGCAGAGCTCTGCTCTCGTGGCAGTAGGAACGCAAGCCGGCTTTCTCCTGCAGGCGTGGGGTCTGCAGGTATGAGTGCCGAGAAGGAATGCCCAGCAGTTTTGGTTTCCCCGTGCAGCTCAGTCGAGGACAGGGAGGCAGATTGGCATGGCATGGGGGACGCCAGAGGAGAGTTTTCCTGGAGACGTCGGAGTGCCGGGGAAAGCGACCTCTCCCCCGGGAGAGCGCCGTGTGTGTTGCCCTGCACTCGGCAAACAACACGGAGTGAGCGGGAAGGGCTTTCGGCCCGGGCAGTTGTTTCTTTGCAGGCCGGGGGAGCCTGCCGGTACTCAGCGTCCTGGTCGGGTACAGGGCGCCCCCGCGAGGGTCTGAACGTGTCTTGAAGAGCGTACGAGGGTGAAAGTAAAGCAGAACCGCGACTAAGGCCCCGTGGAAACCGCTCGGAGCTTCCGCCTCCGCGGGGCTCTTAGAAGGCCTTAGCTGGAGGGAAGTCCTCCCATCGAGCTTCCCTTTAGCCCTAGAGCGTGACGGGATGAGCTCTTACCGGGACTCTGGAAGCACCCTGTTTACTCAGAGAAAGCTGCTTCTCTTCCACGAGCCCTGACTCCAGCGACGAGGGGCCCGTCACAAAGGGTTTCAGGCAGGTAGCTTCAAGGCAGCATGAATGGTGCTTTAAAAAGGAGAATGCAAGGCTTGGGTCCTCAGGCCCCCACCTCCGGTCAACGCGACGACTACCGCCTTGTGATCCGTAGCTCGTCCAAAGAGACTCTAGCGACACACAGGTCCCTTCCCTGAATCCACCTCTGTTCACGGGGTGTTCTGCCTGTAGCTAACTCGCTCATCCAGGGAATGCACTAGGGAGGCTATCGGGCCTCAGCCTCTTCGGAAAGCCTGCCGTGTAACAGGCAGAGCTCTGCTCTCGTGGCAGTAGGAACGCAAGCCGGCTTTCTCCTGCAGGCGTGGGGTCTGCAGGTATGAGTGCCGAGAAGGAATGCCCAGCAGTTTTGGTTTCCCCGTGCAGCTCAGTCGAGGACAGGGAGGCAGATTGGCATGGCATGGGGGACGCCAGAGGAGAGTTTTCCTGGAGACGTCGGAGTGCCGGGGAAAGCGACCTCTCCCCCGGGAGAGCGCCGTGTGTGTTGCCCTGCACTCGGCAAACAACACGGAGTGAGCGGGAAGGGCTTTCGGCCCGGGCAGTTGTTTCTTTGCAGGCCGGGGGAGCCTGCCGGTACTCAGCGTCCTGGTCGGGTACAGGGCGCCCCCGCGAGGGTCTGAACGTGTCTTGAAGAGCGTACGAGGGTGAAAGTAAAGCAGAACCGCGACTAAGGCCCCGTGGAAACCGCTCGGAGCTTCCGCCTCCGCGGGGCTCTTAGAAGGCCTTAGCTGGAGGGAAGTCCTCCCATCGAGCTTCCCTTTAGCCCTAGAGCGTGACGGGATGAGCTCTTACCGGGACTCTGGAAGCACCCTGTTTACTCAGAGAAAGCTGCTTCTCTTCCACGAGCCCTGACTCCAGCGACGAGGGGCCCGTCACAAAGGGTTTCAGGCAGGTAGCTTCAAGGCAGCATGAATGGTGCTTTAAAAAGGAGAATGCAAGGCTTGGGTCCTCAGGCCCCCACCTCCGGTCAACGCGCCGACTACCGCCTTGTGATCCGTAGCTCGTCCAAAGAGACTCTAGCGACACACAGGTCCCTTCCCTGAATCCACCTCTCTTCACGGGGTGTTCTGCCTGTAGCTAACTCGCTCATCCAGGGAATGCACTAGGGAGGCTATCGGGCCTCAGCCTCTTCGGAAAGCCTGCCGTGTAACAGGCAGAGCTCTGCTCTCGTGGCAGTAGGAACGCAAGCCGGCTTTCTCCTGCAGGCGTGGGGTCTGCAGGTATGAGTGCCGAGAAGGAATGCCCAGCAGTTTTGGTTTCCCCGTGCAGCTCAGTCGAGGACAGGGAGGCAGATTGGCATGGCATGGGGGACGCCAGAGGAGAGTTTTCCTGGAGACGTCGGAGTGCCGGGGAAAGCGACCTCTCCCCCGGGAGAGCGCCGTGTGTGTTGCCCTGCACTCGGCAAACAACACGGAGTGAGCGGGAAGGGCTTTCGGCCCGGGCAGTTGTTTCTTTGCAGGCCGGGGGAGCCTGCCGGTACTCAGCGTCCTGGTCGGGTACAGGGCGCCCCCGCGAGGGTCTGAACGTGTCTTGAAGAGCGTACGAGGGTGAAAGTAAAGCAGAACCGCGACTAAGGCCCCGTGGAAACCGCTCGGAGCTTCCGCCTCCGCGGGGCTCTTAGAAGGCCTTAGCTGGAGGGAAGTCCTCCCATCGAGCTTCCCTTTAGCCCTAGAGCGTGACGGGATGAGCTCTTACCGGGACTCTGGAAGCACCCTGTTTACTCAGAGAAAGCTGCTTCTCTTCCACGAGCCCTGACTCCAGCGACGAGGGGCCCGTCACAAAGGGTTTCAGGCAGGTAGCTTCAAGGCAGCATGAATGGTGCTTTAAAAAGGAGAATGCAAGGCTTGGGTCCTCAGGCCCCCACCTCCGGTCAACGCGCCGACTACCGCCTTGTGATCCGTAGCTCGTCCAAAGAGACTCTAGCGACACACAGGTCCCTTCCCTGAATCCACCTCTCTTCACGGGGTGTTCTGCCTGTAGCTAACTCGCTCATCCAGGGAATGCACTAGGGAGGCTATCGGGCCTCAGCCTCTTCGGAAAGCCTGCCGTGTAACAGGCAGAGCTCTGCTCTCGTGGCAGTAGGAACGCAAGCCGGCTTTCTCCTGCAGGCGTGGGGTCTGCAGGTATGAGTGCCGAGAAGGAATGCCCAGCAGTTTTGGTTTCCCCGTGCAGCTCAGTCGAGGACAGGGAGGCAGATTGGCATGGCATGGGGGACGCCAGAGGAGAGTTTTCCTGGAGACGTCGGAGTGCCGGGGAAAGCGACCTCTCCCCCGGGAGAGCGCCGTGTGTGTTGCCCTGCACTCGGCAAACAACACGGAGTGAGCGGGAAGGGCTTTCGGCCCGGGCAGTTGTTTCTTTGCAGGCCGGGGGAGCCTGCCGGTACTCAGCGTCCTGGTCGGGTACAGGGCGCCCCCGCGAGGGTCTGAACGTGTCTTGAAGAGCGTACGAGGGTGAAAGTAAAGCAGAACCGCGACTAAGGCCCCGTGGAAACCGCTCGGAGCTTCCGCCTCCGCGGGGCTCTTAGAAGGCCTTAGCTGGAGGGAAGTCCTCCCATCGAGCTTCCCTTTAGCCCTAGAGCGTGACGGGATGAGCTCTTACCGGGACTCTGGAAGCACCCTGTTTACTCAGAGAAAGCTGCTTCTCTTCCACGAGCCCTGACTCCAGCGACGAGGGGCCCGTCACAAAGGGTTTCAGGCAGGTAGCTTCAAGGCAGCATGAATGGTGCTTTAAAAAGGAGAATGCAAGGCTTGGGTCCTCAGGCCCCCACCTCCGGTCAACGCGCCGACTACCGCCTTGTGATCCGTAGCTCGTCCAAAGAGACTCTAGCGACACACAGGTCCCTTCCCTGAATCCACCTCTGTTCACGGGGTGTTCTGCCTGTAGCTAACTCGCTCATCCAGGGAATGCACTAGGGAGGCTATCGGGCCTCAGCCTCTTCGGAAAGCCTGCCGTGTAACAGGCAGAGCTCTGCTCTCGTGGCAGTAGGAACGCAAGCCGGCTTTCTCCTGCAGGCGTGGGGTCTGCAGGTATGAGTGCCGAGAAGGAATGCCCAGCAGTTTTGGTTTCCCCGTGCAGCTCAGTCGAGGACAGGGAGGCAGATTGGCATGGCATGGGGGCCGCCAGAGAAGAGTTTTCCTGGAGACGTCGGAGTGCCGGGGAAAGCGACCTCTCCCCCGGGAGAGCGCCGTGTGTGTTGCCCTGCACTCGGCAAACAACACGGAGTGAGCGGGAAGGGCTTTCGGCCCGGGCAGTTGTTTCTTTGCAGGCCGGGGGAGCCTGCCGGTACTCAGCGTCCTGGTCGGGTACAGGGCGCCCCCGCGAGGGTCTGAACGTGTCTTGAAGAGCGTACGAGGGTGAAAGTAAAGCAGAACCGCGACTAAGGCCCCGTGGAAACCGCTCGGAGCTTCCGCCTCCGCGGGGCTCTTAGAAGGCCTTAGCTGGAGGGAAGTCCTCCCATCGAGCTTCCCTTTAGCCCTAGAGCGTGACGGGATGAGCTCTTACCGGGACTCTGGAAGCACCCTGTTTACTCAGAGAAAGCTGCTTCTCTTCCACGAGCCCTGACTCCAGCGACGAGGGGCCCGTCACAAAGGGTTTCAGGCAGGTAGCTTCAAGGCAGCATGAATGGTGCTTTAAAAAGGAGAATGCAAGGCTTGGGTCCTCAGGCCCCCACCTCCGGTCAACGCGCCGACTACCGCCTTGTGATCCGTAGCTCGTCCAAAGAGACTCTAGCGACACACAGGTCCCTTCCCTGAATCCACCTCTCTTCACGGGGTGTTCTGCCTGTAGCTAACTCGCTCATCCAGGGAATGCACTAGGGAGGCTATCGGGCCTCAGCCTCTTCGGAAAGCCTGCCGTGTAACAGGCAGAGCTCTGCTCTCGTGGCAGTAGGAACGCAAGCCGGCTTTCTCCTGCAGGCGTGGGGTCTGCAGGTATGAGTGCCGAGAAGGAATGCCCAGCAGTTTTGGTTTCCCCGTGCAGCTCAGTCGAGGACAGGGAGGCAGATTGGCATGGCATGGGGGACGCCAGAGGAGAGTTTTCCTGGAGACGTCGGAGTGCCGGGGAAAGCGACCTCTCCCCCGGGAGAGCGCCGTGTGTGTTGCCCTGCACTCGGCAAACAACACGGAGTGAGCGGGAAGGGCTTTCGGCCCGGGCAGTTGTTTCTTTGCAGGCCGGGGGAGCCTGCCGGTACTCAGCGTCCTGGTCGGGTACAGGGCGCCCCCGCGAGGGTCTGAACGTGTCTTGAAGAGCGTACGAGGGTGAAAGTAAAGCAGAACCGCGACTAAGGCCCCGTGGAAACCGCTCGGAGCTTCCGCCTCCGCGGGGCTCTTAGAAGGCCTTAGCTGGAGGGAAGTCCTCCCATCGAGCTTCCCTTTAGCCCTAGAGCGTGACGGGATGAGCTCTTACCGGGACTCTGGAAGCACCCTGTTTACTCAGAGAAAGCTGCTTCTCTTCCACGAGCCCTGACTCCAGCGACGAGGGGCCCGTCACAAAGGGTTTCAGGCAGGTAGCTTCAAGGCAGCATGAATGGTGCTTTAAAAAGGAGAATGCAAGGCTTGGGTCCTCAGGCCCCCACCTCCGGTCAACGCGCCGACTACCGCCTTGTGATCCGTAGCTCGTCCAAAGAGACTCTAGCGACACACAGGTCCCTTCCCTGAATCCACCTCTGTTCACGGGGTGTTCTGCCTGTAGCTAACTCGCTCATCCAGGGAATGCACTAGGGAGGCTATCGGGCCTCAGCCTCTTCGGAAAGCCTGCCGTGTAACAGGCAGAGCTCTGCTCTCGTGGCAGTAGGAACGCAAGCCGGCTTTCTCCTGCAGGCGTGGGGTCTGCAGGTATGAGTGCCGAGAAGGAATGCCCAGCAGTTTTGGTTTCCCCGTGCAGCTCAGTCGAGGACAGGGAGGCAGATTGGCATGGCATGGGGGACGCCAGAGGAGAGTTTTCCTGGAGACGTCGGAGTGCCGGGGAAAGCGACCTCTCCCCCGGGAGAGCGCCGTGTGTGTTGCCCTGCACTCGGCAAACAACACGGAGTGAGCGGGAAGGGCTTTCGGCCCGGGCAGTTGTTTCTTTGCAGGCCGGGGGAGCCTGCCGGTACTCAGCGTCCTGGTCGGGTACAGGGCGCCCCCGCGAGGGTCTGAACGTGTCTTGAAGAGCGTACGAGGGTGAAAGTAAAGCAGAACCGCGACTAAGGCCCCGTGGAAACCGCTCGGAGCTTCCGCCTCCGCGGGGCTCTTAGAAGGCCTTAGCTGGAGGGAAGTCCTCCCATCGAGCTTCCCTTTAGCCCTAGAGCGTGACGGGATGAGCTCTTACCGGGACTCTGGAAGCACCCTGTTTACTCAGAGAAAGCTGCTTCTCTTCCACGAGCCCTGACTCCAGCGACGAGGGGCCCGTCACAAAGGGTTTCAGGCAGGTAGCTTCAAGGCAGCATGAATGGTGCTTTAAAAAGGAGAATGCAAGGCTTGGGTCCTCAGGCCCCCACCTCCGGTCAACGCGCCGACTACCGCCTTGTGATCCGTAGCTCGTCCAAAGAGACTCTAGCGACACACAGGTCCCTTCCCTGAATCCACCTCTCTTCACGGGGTGTTCTGCCTGTAGCTAACTCGCTCATCCAGGGAATGCACTAGGGAGGCTATCGGGCCTCAGCCTCTTCGGAAAGCCTGCCGTGTAACAGGCAGAGCTCTGCTCTCGTGGCAGTAGGAACGCAAGCCGGCTTTCTCCTGCAGGCGTGGGGTCTGCAGGTATGAGTGCCGAGAAGGAATGCCCAGCAGTTTTGGTTTCCCCGTGCAGCTCAGTCGAGGACAGGGAGGCAGATTGGCATGGCATGGGGGACGCCAGAGGAGAGTTTTCCTGGAGACGTCGGAGTGCCGGGGAAAGCGACCTCTCCCCCGGGAGAGCGCCGTGTGTGTTGCCCTGCACTCGGCAAACAACACGGAGTGAGCGGGAAGGGCTTTCGGCCCGGGCAGTTGTTTCTTTGCAGGCCGGGGGAGCCTGCCGGTACTCAGCGTCCTGGTCGGGTACAGGGCGCCCCCGCGAGGGTCTGAACGTGTCTTGAAGAGCGTACGAGGGTGAAAGTAAAGCAGAACCGCGACTAAGGCCCCGTGGAAACCGCTCGGAGCTTCCGCCTCCGCGGGGCTCTTAGAAGGCCTTAGCTGGAGGGAAGTCCTCCCATCGAGCTTCCCTTTAGCCCTAGAGCGTGACGGGATGAGCTCTTACCGGGACTCTGGAAGCACCCTGTTTACTCAGAGAAAGCTGCTTCTCTTCCACGAGCCCTGACTCCAGCGACGAGGGGCCCGTCACAAAGGGTTTCAGGCAGGTAGCTTCAAGGCAGCATGAATGGTGCTTTAAAAAGGAGAATGCAAGGCTTGGGTCCTCAGGCCCCCACCTCCGGTCAACGCGCCGACTACCGCCTTGTGATCCGTAGCTCGTCCAAAGAGACTCTAGCGACACACAGGTCCCTTCCCTGAATCCACCTCTCTTCACGGGGTGTTCTGCCTGTAGCTAACTCGCTCATCCAGGGAATGCACTAGGGAGGCTATCGGGCCTCAGCCTCTTCGGAAAGCCTGCCGTGTAACAGGCAGAGCTCTGCTCTCGTGGCAGTAGGAACGCAAGCCGGCTTTCTCCTGCAGGCGTGGGGTCTGCAGGTATGAGTGCCGAGAAGGAATGCCCAGCAGTTTTGGTTTCCCCGTGCAGCTCAGTCGAGGACAGGGAGGCAGATTGGCATGGCATGGGGGACGCCAGAGGAGAGTTTTCCTGGAGACGTCGGAGTGCCGGGGAAAGCGACCTCTCCCCCGGGAGAGCGCCGTGTGTGTTGCCCTGCACTCGGCAAACAACACGGAGTGAGCGGGAAGGGCTTTCGGCCCGGGCAGTTGTTTCTTTGCAGGCCGGGGGAGCCTGCCGGTACTCAGCGTCCTGGTCGGGTACAGGGCGCCCCCGCGAGGGTCTGAACGTGTCTTGAAGAGCGTACGAGGGTGAAAGTAAAGCAGAACCGCGACTAAGGCCCCGTGGAAACCGCTCGGAGCTTCCGCCTCCGCGGGGCTCTTAGAAGGCCTTAGCTGGAGGGAAGTCCTCCCATCGAGCTTCCCTTTAGCCCTAGAGCGTGACGGGATGAGCTCTTACCGGGACTCTGGAAGCACCCTGTTTACTCAGAGAAAGCTGCTTCTCTTCCACGAGCCCTGACTCCAGCGACGAGGGGCCCGTCACAAAGGGTTTCAGGCAGGTAGCTTCAAGGCAGCATGAATGGTGCTTTAAAAAGGAGAATGCAAGGCTTGGGTCCTCAGGCCCCCACCTCCGGTCAACGCGCCGACTACCGCCTTGTGATCCGTAGCTCGTCCAAAGAGACTCTAGCGACACACAGGTCCCTTCCCTGAATCCACCTCTGTTCACGGGGTGTTCTGCCTGTAGCTAACTCGCTCATCCAGGGAATGCACTAGGGAGGCTATCGGGCCTCAGCCTCTTCGGAAAGCCTGCCGTGTAACAGGCAGAGCTCTGCTCTCGTGGCAGTAGGAACGCAAGCCGGCTTTCTCCTGCAGGCGTGGGGTCTGCAGGTATGAGTGCCGAGAAGGAATGCCCAGCAGTTTTGGTTTCCCCGTGCAGCTCAGTCGAGGACAGGGAGGCAGATTGGCATGGCATGGGGGCCGCCAGAGAAGAGTTTTCCTGGAGACGTCGGAGTGCCGGGGAAAGCGACCTCTCCCCCGGGAGAGCGCCGTGTGTGTTGCCCTGCACTCGGCAAACAACACGGAGTGAGCGGGAAGGGCTTTCGGCCCGGGCAGTTGTTTCTTTGCAGGCCGGGGGAGCCTGCCGGTACTCAGCGTCCTGGTCGGGTACAGGGCGCCCCCGCGAGGGTCTGAACGTGTCTTGAAGAGCGTACGAGGGTGAAAGTAAAGCAGAACCGCGACTAAGGCCCCGTGGAAACCGCTCGGAGCTTCCGCCTCCGCGGGGCTCTTAGAAGGCCTTAGCTGGAGGGAAGTCCTCCCATCGAGCTTCCCTTTAGCCCTAGAGCGTGACGGGATGAGCTCTTACCGGGACTCTGGAAGCACCCTGTTTACTCAGAGAAAGCTGCTTCTCTTCCACGAGCCCTGACTCCAGCGACGAGGGGCCCGTCACAAAGGGTTTCAGGCAGGTAGCTTCAAGGCAGCATGAATGGTGCTTTAAAAAGGAGAATGCAAGGCTTGGGTCCTCAGGCCCCCACCTCCGGTCAACGCGCCGACTACCGCCTTGTGATCCGTAGCTCGTCCAAAGAGACTCTAGCGACACACAGGTCCCTTCCCTGAATCCACCTCTCTTCACAGGGTGTTCTGCCTGTAGCTAACTCGCTCATCCAGGGAATGCACTAGGGAGGCTATCGGGCCTCAGCCTCTTCGGAAAGCCTGCCGTGTAACAGGCAGAGCTCTGCTCTCGTGGCAGTAGGAACGCAAGCCGGCTTTCTCCTGCAGGCGTGGGGTCTGCAGGTATGAGTGCCGAGAAGGAATGCCCAGCAGTTTTGGTTTCCCCGTGCAGCTCAGTCGAGGACAGGGAGGCAGATTGGCATGGCATGGGGGACGCCAGAGGAGAGTTTTCCTGGAGACGTCGGAGTGCCGGGGAAAGCGACCTCTCCCCCGGGAGAGCGCCGTGTGTGTTGCCCTGCACTCGGCAAACAACACGGAGTGAGCGGGAAGGGCTTTCGGCCCGGGCAGTTGTTTCTTTGCAGGCCGGGGGAGCCTGCCGGTACTCAGCGTCCTGGTCGGGTACAGGGCGCCCCCGCGAGGGTCTGAACGTGTCTTGAAGAGCGTACGAGGGTGAAAGTAAAGCAGAACCGCGACTAAGGCCCCGTGGAAACCGCTCGGAGCTTCCGCCTCCGCGGGGCTCTTAGAAGGCCTTAGCTGGAGGGAAGTCCTCCCATCGAGCTTCCCTTTAGCCCTAGAGCGTGACGGGATGAGCTCTTACCGGGACTCTGGAAGCACCCTGTTTACTCAGAGAAAGCTGCTTCTCTTCCACGAGCCCTGACTCCAGCGACGAGGGGCCCGTCACAAAGGGTTTCAGGCAGGTAGCTTCAAGGCAGCATGAATGGTGCTTTAAAAAGGAGAATGCAAGGCTTGGGTCCTCAGGCCCCCACCTCCGGTCAACGCGCCGACTACCGCCTTGTGATCCGTAGCTCGTCCAAAGAGACTCTAGCGACACACAGGTCCCTTCCCTGAATCCACCTCTGTTCACGGGGTGTTCTGCCTGTAGCTAACTCGCTCATCCAGGGAATGCACTAGGGAGGCTATCGGGCCTCAGCCTCTTCGGAAAGCCTGCCGTGTAACAGGCAGAGCTCTGCTCTCGTGGCAGTAGGAACGCAAGCCGGCTTTCTCCTGCAGGCGTGGGGTCTGCAGGTATGAGTGCCGAGAAGGAATGCCCAGCAGTTTTGGTTTCCCCGTGCAGCTCAGTCGAGGACAGGGAGGCAGATTGGCATGGCATGGGGGACGCCAGAGGAGAGTTTTCCTGGAGACGTCGGAGTGCCGGGGAAAGCGACCTCTCCCCCGGGAGAGCGCCGTGTGTGTTGCCCTGCACTCGGCAAACAACACGGAGTGAGCGGGAAGGGCTTTCGGCCCGGGCAGTTGTTTCTTTGCAGGCCGGGGGAGCCTGCCGGTACTCAGCGTCCTGGTCGGGTACAGGGCGCCCCCGCGAGGGTCTGAACGTGTCTTGAAGAGCGTACGAGGGTGAAAGTAAAGCAGAACCGCGACTAAGGCCCCGTGGAAACCGCTCGGAGCTTCCGCCTCCGCGGGGCTCTTAGAAGGCCTTAGCTGGAGGGAAGTCCTCCCATCGAGCTTCCCTTTAGCCCTAGAGCGTGACGGGATGAGCTCTTACCGGGACTCTGGAAGCACCCTGTTTACTCAGAGAAAGCTGCTTCTCTTCCACGAGCCCTGACTCCAGCGACGAGGGGCCCGTCACAAAGGGTTTCAGGCAGGTAGCTTCAAGGCAGCATGAATGGTGCTTTAAAAAGGAGAATGCAAGGCTTGGGTCCTCAGGCCCCCACCTCCGGTCAACGCGCCGACTACCGCCTTGTGATCCGTAGCTCGTCCAAAGAGACTCTAGCGACACACAGGTCCCTTCCCTGAATCCACCTCTCTTCACGGGGTGTTCTGCCTGTAGCTAACTCGCTCATCCAGGGAATGCACTAGGGAGGCTATCGGGCCTCAGCCTCTTCGGAAAGCCTGCCGTGTAACAGGCAGAGCTCTGCTCTCGTGGCAGTAGGAACGCAAGCCGGCTTTCTCCTGCAGGTGTGGGGTCTGCAGGTATGAGTGCCGAGAAGGAATGCCCAGCAGTTTTGGTTTCCCCGTGCAGCTCAGTCGAGGACAGGGAGGCAGATTGGCATGGCATGGGGGACGCCAGAGGAGAGTTTTCCTGGAGACGTCGGAGTGCCGGGGAAAGCGACCTCTCCCCCGGGAGAGCGCCGTGTGTGTTGCCCTGCACTCGGCAAACAACACGGAGTGAGCGGGAAGGGCTTTCGGCCCGGGCAGTTGTTTCTTTGCAGGCCGGGGGAGCCTGCCGGTACTCAGCGTCCTGGTCGGGTACAGGGCGCCCCCGCGAGGGTCTGAACGTGTCTTGAAGAGCGTACGAGGGTGAAAGTAAAGCAGAACCGCGACTAAGGCCCCGTGGAAACCGCTCGGAGCTTCCGCCTCCGCGGGGCTCTTAGAAGGCCTTAGCTGGAGGGAAGTCCTCCCATCGAGCTTCCCTTTAGCCCTAGAGCGTGACGGGATGAGCTCTTACCGGGACTCTGGAAGCACCCTGTTTACTCAGAGAAAGCTGCTTCTCTTCCACGAGCCCTGACTCCAGCGACGAGGGGCCCGTCACAAAGGGTTTCAGGCAGGTAGCTTCAAGGCAGCATGAATGGTGCTTTAAAAAGGAGAATGCAAGGCTTGGGTCCTCAGGCCCCCACCTCCGGTCAACGCGCCGACTACCGCCTTGTGATCCGTAGCTCGTCCAAAGAGACTCTAGCGACACACAGGTCCCTTCCCTGAATCCACCTCTGTTCACGGGGTGTTCTGCCTGTAGCTAACTCGCTCATCCAGGGAATGCACTAGGGAGGCTATCGGGCCTCAGCCTCTTCGGAAAGCCTGCCGTGTAACAGGCAGAGCTCTGCTCTCGTGGCAGTAGGAACGCAAGCCGGCTTTCTCCTGCAGGCGTGGGGTCTGCAGGTATGAGTGCCGAGAAGGAATGCCCAGCAGTTTTGGTTTCCCCGTGCAGCTCAGTCGAGGACAGGGAGGCAGATTGGCATGGCATGGGGGCCGCCAGAGAAGAGTTTTCCTGGAGACGTCGGAGTGCCGGGGAAAGCGACCTCTCCCCCGGGAGAGCGCCGTGTGTGTTGCCCTGCACTCGGCAAACAACACGGAGTGAGCGGGAAGGGCTTTCGGCCCGGGCAGTTGTTTCTTTGCAGGCCGGGGGAGCCTGCCGGTACTCAGCGTCCTGGTCGGGTACAGGGCGCCCCCGCGAGGGTCTGAACGTGTCTTGAAGAGCGTACGAGGGTGAAAGTAAAGCAGAACCGCGACTAAGGCCCCGTGGAAACCGCTCGGAGCTTCCGCCTCCGCGGGGCTCTTAGAAGGCCTTAGCTGGAGGGAAGTCCTCCCATCGAGCTTCCCTTTAGCCCTAGAGCGTGACGGGATGAGCTCTTACCGGGACTCTGGAAGCACCCTGTTTACTCAGAGAAAGCTGCTTCTCTTCCACGAGCCCTGACTCCAGCGACGAGGGGCCCGTCACAAAGGGTTTCAGGCAGGTAGCTTCAAGGCAGCATGAATGGTGCTTTAAAAAGGAGAATGCAAGGCTTGGGTCCTCAGGCCCCCACCTCCGGTCAACGCGCCGACTACCGCCTTGTGATCCGTAGCTCGTCCAAAGAGACTCTAGCGACACACAGGTCCCTTCCCTGAATCCACCTCTGTTCACGGGGTGTTCTGCCTGTAGCTAACTCGCTCATCCAGGGAATGCACTAGGGAGGCTATCGGGCCTCAGCCTCTTCGGAAAGCCTGCCGTGTAACAGGCAGAGCTCTGCTCTCGTGGCAGTAGGAACGCAAGCCGGCTTTCTCCTGCAGGCGTGGGGTCTGCAGGTATGAGTGCCGAGAAGGAATGCCCAGCAGTTTTGGTTTCCCCGTGCAGCTCAGTCGAGGACAGGGAGGCAGATTGGCATGGCATGGGGCACGCCAGAGAAGAGTTTTCCTGGAGACGTCGGAGTGCCGGGGAAAGCGACCTCTCCCCCGGGAGAGCGCCGTGTGTGTTGCCCTGCACTCGGCAAACAACACGGAGTGAGCGGGAAGGGCTTTCGGCCCGGGCAGTTGTTTCTTTGCAGGCCGGGGGAGCCTGCCGGTACTCAGCGTCCTGGTCGGGTACAGGGCACCCCCGCGAGGGTCTGAACGTGTCTTGAAGAGCGTACGAGGGTGAAAGTAAAGCAGAACCGCGACTAAGGCCCCGTGGAAACCGCTCGGAGCTTCCGCCTCCGCGGGGCTCTTAGAAGGCCTTAGCTGGAGGGAAGTCCTCCCATCGAGCTTCCCTTTAGCCCTAGAGCGTGACGGGATGAGCTCTTACCGGGACTCTGGAAGCACCCTGTTTACTCAGAGAAAGCTGCTTCTCTTCCACGAGCCCTGACTCCAGCGACGAGGGGCCCGTCACAAAGGGTTTCAGGCAGGTAGCTTCAAGGCAGCATGAATGGTGCTTTAAAAAGGAGAATGCAAGGCTTGGGTCCTCAGGCCCCCACCTCCGGTCAACGCGCCGACTACCGCCTTGTGATCCGTAGCTCGTCCAAAGAGACTCTAGCGACACACAGGTCCCTTCCCTGAATCCACCTCTGTTCACGGGGTGTTCTGCCTGTAGCTAACTCGCTCATCCAGGGAATGCACTAGGGAGGCTATCGGGCCTCAGCCTCTTCGGAAAGCCTGCCGTGTAACAGGCAGAGCTCTGCTCTCGTGGCAGTAGGAACGCAAGCCGGCTTTCTCCTGCAGGCGTGGGGTCTGCAGGTATGAGTGCCGAGAAGGAATGCCCAGCAGTTTTGGTTTCCCCGTGCAGCTCAGTCGAGGACAGGGAGGCAGATTGGCATGGCATGGGGGACGCCAGAGGAGAGTTTTCCTGGAGACGTCGGAGTGCCGGGGAAAGCGACCTCTCCCCCGGGAGAGCGCCGTGTGTGTTGCCCTGCACTCGGCAAACAACACGGAGTGAGCGGGAAGGGCTTTCGGCCCGGGCAGTTGTTTCTTTGCAGGCCGGGGGAGCCTGCCGGTACTCAGCGTCCTGGTCGGGTACAGGGCGCCCCCGCGAGGGTCTGAACGTGTCTTGAAGAGCGTACGAGGGTGAAAGTAAAGCAGAACCGCGACTAAGGCCCCGTGGAAACCGCTCGGAGCTTCCGCCTCCGCGGGGCTCTTAGAAGGCCTTAGCTGGAGGGAAGTCCTCCCATCGAGCTTCCCTTTAGCCCTAGAGCGTGACGGGATGAGCTCTTACCGGGACTCTGGAAGCACCCTGTTTACTCAGAGAAAGCTGCTTCTCTTCCACGAGCCCTGACTCCAGCGACGAGGGGCCCGTCACAAAGGGTTTCAGGCAGGTAGCTTCAAGGCAGCATGAATGGTGCTTTAAAAAGGAGAATGCAAGGCTTGGGTCCTCAGGCCCCCACCTCCAGTCAACGCGCCGACTACCGCCTTGTGATCCGTAGCTCGTCCAAAGAGACTCTAGCGACACACAGGTCCCTTCCCTGAATCCACCTCTCTTCACGGGGTGTTCTGCCTGTAGCTAACTCGCTCATCCAGGGAATGCACTAGGGAGGCTATCGGGCCTCAGCCTCTTCGGAAAGCCTGCCGTGTAACAGGCAGAGCTCTGCTCTCGTGGCAGTAGGAACGCAAGCCGGCTTTCTCCTGCAGGCGTGGGGTCTGCAGGTATGAGTGCCGAGAAGGAATGCCCAGCAGTTTTGGTTTCCCCGTGCAGCTCAGTCGAGGACAGGGAGGCAGATTGGCATGGCATGGGGGACGCCAGAGGAGAGTTTTCCTGGAGACGTCGGAGTGCCGGGGAAAGCGACCTCTCCCCCGGGAGAGCGCCGTGTGTGTTGCCCTGCACTCGGCAAACAACACGGAGTGAGCGGGAAGGGCTTTCGGCCCGGGCAGTTGTTTCTTTGCAGGCCGGGGGAGCCTGCCGGTACTCAGCGTCCTGGTCGGGTACAGGGCGCCCCCGCGAGGGTCTGAACGTGTCTTGAAGAGCGTACGAGGGTGAAAGTAAAGCAGAACCGCGACTAAGGCCCCGTGGAAACCGCTCGGAGCTTCCGCCTCCGCGGGGCTCTTAGAAGGCCTTAGCTGGAGGGAAGTCCTCCCATCGAGCTTCCCTTTAGCCCTAGAGCGTGACGGGATGAGCTCTTACCGGGACTCTGGAAGCACCCTGTTTACTCAGAGAAAGCTGCTTCTCTTCCACGAGCCCTGACTCCAGCGACGAGGGGCCCGTCACAAAGGGTTTCAGGCAGGTAGCTTCAAGGCAGCATGAATGGTGCTTTAAAAAGGAGAATGCAAGGCTTGGGTCCTCAGGCCCCCACCTCCGGTCAACGCGCCGACTACCGCCTTGTGATCCGTAGCTCGTCCAAAGAGACTCTAGCGACACACAGGTCCCTTCCCTGAATCCACCTCTCTTCACGGGGTGTTCTGCCTGTAGCTAACTCGCTCATCCAGGGAATGCACTAGGGAGGCTATCGGGCCTCAGCCTCTTCGGAAAGCCTGCCGTGTAACAGGCAGAGCTCTGCTCTCGTGGCAGTAGGAACGCAAGCCGGCTTTCTCCTGCAGGCGTGGGGTCTGCAGGTATGAGTGCCGAGAAGGAATGCCCAGCAGTTTTGGTTTCCCCGTGCAGCTCAGTCGAGGACAGGGAGGCAGATTGGCATGGCATGGGGGACGCCAGAGGAGAGTTTTCCTGGAGACGTCGGAGTGCCGGGGAAAGCGACCTCTCCCCCGGGAGAGCGCCGTGTGTGTTGCCCTGCACTCGGCAAACAACACGGAGTGAGCGGGAAGGGCTTTCGGCCCGGGCAGTTGTTTCTTTGCAGGCCGGGGGAGCCTGCCGGTACTCAGCGTCCTGGTCGGGTACAGGGCGCCCCCGCGAGGGTCTGAACGTGTCTTGAAGAGCGTACGAGGGTGAAAGTAAAGCAGAACCGCGACTAAGGCCCCGTGGAAACCGCTCGGAGCTTCCGCCTCCGCGGGGCTCTTAGAAGGCCTTAGCTGGAGGGAAGTCCTCCCATCGAGCTTCCCTTTAGCCCTAGAGCGTGACGGGATGAGCTCTTACCGGGACTCTGGAAGCACCCTGTTTACTCAGAGAAAGCTGCTTCTCTTCCACGAGCCCTGACTCCAGCGACGAGGGGCCCGTCACAAAGGGTTTCAGGCAGGTAGCTTCAAGGCAGCATGAATGGTGCTTTAAAAAGGAGAATGCAAGGCTTGGGTCCTCAGGCCCCCACCTCCGGTCAACGCGCCGACTACCGCCTTGTGATCCGTAGCTCGTCCAAAGAGACTCTAGCGACACACAGGTCCCTTCCCTGAATCCACCTCTCTTCACAGGGTGTTCTGCCTGTAGCTAACTCGCTCATCCAGGGAATGCACTAGGGAGGCTATCGGGCCTCAGCCTCTTCGGAAAGCCTGCCGTGTAACAGGCAGAGCTCTGCTCTCGTGGCAGTAGGAACGCAAGCCGGCTTTCTCCTGCAGGCGTGGGGTCTGCAGGTATGAGTGCCGAGAAGGAATGCCCAGCAGTTTTGGTTTCCCCGTGCAGCTCAGTCGAGGACAGGGAGGCAGATTGGCATGGCATGGGGGACGCCAGAGGAGAGTTTTCCTGGAGACGTCGGAGTGCCGGGGAAAGCGACCTCTCCCCCGGGAGAGCGCCGTGTGTGTTGCCCTGCACTCGGCAAACAACACGGAGTGAGCGGGAAGGGCTTTCGGCCCGGGCAGTTGTTTCTTTGCAGGCCGGGGGAGCCTGCCGGTACTCAGCGTCCTGGTCGGGTACAGGGCGCCCCCGCGAGGGTCTGAACGTGTCTTGAAGAGCGTACGAGGGTGAAAGTAAAGCAGAACCGCGACTAAGGCCCCGTGGAAACCGCTCGGAGCTTCCGCCTCCGCGGGGCTCTTAGAAGGCCTTAGCTGGAGGGAAGTCCTCCCATCGAGCTTCCCTTTAGCCCTAGAGCGTGACGGGATGAGCTCTTACCGGGACTCTGGAAGCACCCTGTTTACTCAGAGAAAGCTGCTTCTCTTCCACGAGCCCTGACTCCAGCGACGAGGGGCCCGTCACAAAGGGTTTCAGGCAGGTAGCTTCAAGGCAGCATGAATGGTGCTTTAAAAAGGAGAATGCAAGGCTTGGGTCCTCAGGCCCCCACCTCCGGTCAACGCGCCGACTACCGCCTTGTGATCCGTAGCTCGTCCAAAGAGACTCTAGCGACACACAGGTCCCTTCCCTGAATCCACCTCTCTTCACGGGGTGTTCTGCCTGTAGCTAACTCGCTCATCCAGGGAATGCACTAGGGAGGCTATCGGGCCTCAGCCTCTTCGGAAAGCCTGCCGTGTAACAGGCAGAGCTCTGCTCTCGTGGCAGTAGGAACGCAAGCCGGCTTTCTCCTGCAGGCGTGGGGTCTGCAGGTATGAGTGCCGAGAAGGAATGCCCAGCAGTTTTGGTTTCCCCGTGCAGCTCAGTCGAGGACAGGGAGGCAGATTGGCATGGCATGGGGGACGCCAGAGGAGAGTTTTCCTGGAGACGTCGGAGTGCCGGGGAAAGCGACCTCTCCCCCGGGAGAGCGCCGTGTGTGTTGCCCTGCACTCGGCAAACAACACGGAGTGAGCGGGAAGGGCTTTCGGCCCGGGCAGTTGTTTCTTTGCAGGCCGGGGGAGCCTGCCGGTACTCAGCGTCCTGGTCGGGTACAGGGCGCCCCCGCGAGGGTCTGAACGTGTCTTGAAGAGCGTACGAGGGTGAAAGTAAAGCAGAACCGCGACTAAGGCCCCGTGGAAACCGCTCGGAGCTTCCGCCTCCGCGGGGCTCTTAGAAGGCCTTAGCTGGAGGGAAGTCCTCCCATCGAGCTTCCCTTTAGCCCTAGAGCGTGACGGGATGAGCTCTTACCGGGACTCTGGAAGCACCCTGTTTACTCAGAGAAAGCTGCTTCTCTTCCACGAGCCCTGACTCCAGCGACGAGGGGCCCGTCACAAAGGGTTTCAGGCAGGTAGCTTCAAGGCAGCATGAATGGTGCTTTAAAAAGGAGAATGCAAGGCTTGGGTCCTCAGGCCCCCACCTCCGGTCAACGCGCCGACTACCGCCTTGTGATCCGTAGCTCGTCCAAAGAGACTCTAGCGACACACAGGTCCCTTCCCTGAATCCACCTCTCTTCACGGGGTGTTCTGCCTGTAGCTAACTCGCTCATCCAGGGAATGCACTAGGGAGGCTATCGGGCCTCAGCCTCTTCGGAAAGCCTGCCGTGTAACAGGCAGAGCTCTGCTCTCGTGGCAGTAGGAACGCAAGCCGGCTTTCTCCTGCAGGCGTGGGGTCTGCAGGTATGAGTGCCGAGAAGGAATGCCCAGCAGTTTTGGTTTCCCCGTGCAGCTCAGTCGAGGACAGGGAGGCAGATTGGCATGGCATGGGGGACGCCAGAGGAGAGTTTTCCTGGAGACGTCGGAGTGCCGGGGAAAGCGACCTCTCCCCCGGGAGAGCGCCGTGTGTGTTGCCCTGCACTCGGCAAACAACACGGAGTGAGCGGGAAGGGCTTTCGGCCCGGGCAGTTGTTTCTTTGCAGGCCGGGGGAGCCTGCCGGTACTCAGCGTCCTGGTCGGGTACAGGGCGCCCCCGCGAGGGTCTGAACGTGTCTTGAAGAGCGTACGAGGGTGAAAGTAAAGCAGAACCGCGACTAAGGCCCCGTGGAAACCGCTCGGAGCTTCCGCCTCCGCGGGGCTCTTAGAAGGCCTTAGCTGGAGGGAAGTCCTCCCATCGAGCTTCCCTTTAGCCCTAGAGCGTGACGGGATGAGCTCTTACCGGGACTCTGGAAGCACCCTGTTTACTCAGAGAAAGCTGCTTCTCTTCCACGAGCCCTGACTCCAGCGACGAGGGGCCCGTCACAAAGGGTTTCAGGCAGGTAGCTTCAAGGCAGCATGAATGGTGCTTTAAAAAGGAGAATGCAAGGCTTGGGTCCTCAGGCCCCCACCTCCGGTCAACGCGCCGACTACCGCCTTGTGATCCGTAGCTCGTCCAAAGAGACTCTAGCGACACACAGGTCCCTTCCCTGAATCCACCTCTCTTCACGGGGTGTTCTGCCTGTAGCTAACTCGCTCATCCAGGGAATGCACTAGGGAGGCTATCGGGCCTCAGCCTCTTCGGAAAGCCTGCCGTGTAACAGGCAGAGCTCTGCTCTCGTGGCAGTAGGAACGCAAGCCGGCTTTCTCCTGCAGGCGTGGGGTCTGCAGGTATGAGTGCCGAGAAGGAATGCCCAGCAGTTTTGGTTTCCCCGTGCAGCTCAGTCGAGGACAGGGAGGCAGATTGGCATGGCATGGGGGACGCCAGAGGAGAGTTTTCCTGGAGACGTCGGAGTGCCGGGGAAAGCGACCTCTCCCCCGGGAGAGCGCCGTGTGTGTTGCCCTGCACTCGGCAAACAACACGGAGTGAGCGGGAAGGGCTTTCGGCCCGGGCAGTTGTTTCTTTGCAGGCCGGGGGAGCCTGCCGGTACTCAGCGTCCTGGTCGGGTACAGGGCGCCCCCGCGAGGGTCTGAACGTGTCTTGAAGAGCGTACGAGGGTGAAAGTAAAGCAGAACCGCGACTAAGGCCCCGTGGAAACCGCTCGGAGCTTCCGCCTCCGCGGGGCTCTTAGAAGGCCTTAGCTGGAGGGAAGTCCTCCCATCGAGCTTCCCTTTAGCCCTAGAGCGTGACGGGATGAGCTCTTACCGGGACTCTGGAAGCACCCTGTTTACTCAGAGAAAGCTGCTTCTCTTCCACGAGCCCTGACTCCAGCGACGAGGGGCCCGTCACAAAGGGTTTCAGGCAGGTAGCTTCAAGGCAGCATGAATGGTGCTTTAAAAAGGAGAATGCAAGGCTTGGGTCCTCAGGCCCCCACCTCCGGTCAACGCGCCGACTACCGCCTTGTGATCCGTAGCTCGTCCAAAGAGACTCTAGCGACACACAGGTCCCTTCCCTGAATCCACCTCTCTTCACGGGGTGTTCTGCCTGTAGCTAACTCGCTCATCCAGGGAATGCACTAGGGAGGCTATCGGGCCTCAGCCTCTTCGGAAAGCCTGCCGTGTAACAGGCAGAGCTCTGCTCTCGTGGCAGTAGGAACGCAAGCCGGCTTTCTCCTGCAGGCGTGGGGTCTGCAGGTATGAGTGCCGAGAAGGAATGCCCAGCAGTTTTGGTTTCCCCGTGCAGCTCAGTCGAGGACAGGGAGGCAGATTGGCATGGCATGGGGCACGCCAGAGAAGAGTTTTCCTGGAGACGTCGGAGTGCCGGGGAAAGCGACCTCTCCCCCGGGAGAGCGCCGTGTGTGTTGCCCTGCACTCGGCAAACAACACGGAGTGAGCGGGAAGGGCTTTCGGCCCGGGCAGTTGTTTCTTTGCAGGCCGGGGGAGCCTGCCGGTACTCAGCGTCCTGGTCGGGTACAGGGCGCCCCCGCGAGGGTCTGAACGTGTCTTGAAGAGCGTACGAGGGTGAAAGTAAAGCAGAACCGCGACTAAGGCCCCGTGGAAACCGCTCGGAGCTTCCGCCTCCGCGGGGCTCTTAGAAGGCCTTAGCTGGAGGGAAGTCCTCCCATCGAGCTTCCCTTTAGCCCTAGAGCGTGACGGGATGAGCTCTTACCGGGACTCTGGAAGCACCCTGTTTACTCAGAGAAAGCTGCTTCTCTTCCACGAGCCCTGACTCCAGCGACGAGGGGCCCGTCACAAAGGGTTTCAGGCAGGTAGCTTCAAGGCAGCATGAATGGTGCTTTAAAAAGGAGAATGCAAGGCTTGGGTCCTCAGGCCCCCACCTCCGGTCAACGCGCCGACTACCGCCTTGTGATCCGTAGCTCGTCCAAAGAGACTCTAGCGACACACAGGTCCCTTCCCTGAATCCACCTCTCTTCACGGGGTGTTCTGCCTGTAGCTAACTCGCTCATCCAGGGAATGCACTAGGGAGGCTATCGGGCCTCAGCCTCTTCGGAAAGCCTGCCGTGTAACAGGCAGAGCTCTGCTCTCGTGGCAGTAGGAACGCAAGCCGGCTTTCTCCTGCAGGCGTGGGGTCTGCAGGTATGAGTGCCGAGAAGGAATGCCCAGCAGTTTTGGTTTCCCCGTGCAGCTCAGTCGAGGACAGGGAGGCAGATTGGCATGGCATGGGGGACGCCAGAGGAGAGTTTTCCTGGAGACGTCGGAGTGCCGGGGAAAGCGACCTCTCCCCCGGGAGAGCGCCGTGTGTGTTGCCCTGCACTCGGCAAACAACACGGAGTGAGCGGGAAGGGCTTTCGGCCCGGGCAGTTGTTTCTTTGCAGGCCGGGGGAGCCTGCCGGTACTCAGCGTCCTGGTCGGGTACAGGGCGCCCCCGCGAGGGTCTGAACGTGTCTTGAAGAGCGTACGAGGGTGAAAGTAAAGCAGAACCGCGACTAAGGCCCCGTGGAAACCGCTCGGAGCTTCCGCCTCCGCGGGGCTCTTAGAAGGCCTTAGCTGGAGGGAAGTCCTCCCATCGAGCTTCCCTTTAGCCCTAGAGCGTGACGGGATGAGCTCTTACCGGGACTCTGGAAGCACCCTGTTTACTCAGAGAAAGCTGCTTCTCTTCCACGAGCCCTGACTCCAGCGACGAGGGGCCCGTCACAAAGGGTTTCAGGCAGGTAGCTTCAAGGCAGCATGAATGGTGCTTTAAAAAGGAGAATGCAAGGCTTGGGTCCTCAGGCCCCCACCTCCGGTCAACGCGCCGACTACCGCCTTGTGATCCGTAGCTCGTCCAAAGAGACTCTAGCGACACACAGGTCCCTTCCCTGAATCCACCTCTCTTCACGGGGTGTTCTGCCTGTAGCTAACTCGCTCATCCAGGGAATGCACTAGGGAGGCTATCGGGCCTCAGCCTCTTCGGAAAGCCTGCCGTGTAACAGGCAGAGCTCTGCTCTCGTGGCAGTAGGAACGCAAGCCGGCTTTCTCCTGCAGGCGTGGGGTCTGCAGGTATGAGTGCCGAGAAGGAATGCCCAGCAGTTTTGGTTTCCCCGTGCAGCTCAGTCGAGGACAGGGAGGCAGATTGGCATGGCATGGGGGCCGCCAGAGGAGAGTTTTCCTGGAGACGTCGGAGTGCCGGGGAAAGCGACCTCTCCCCCGGGAGAGCGCCGTGTGTGTTGCCCTGCACTCGGCAAACAACACGGAGTGAGCGGGAAGGGCTTTCGGCCCGGGCAGTTGTTTCTTTGCAGGCCGGGGGAGCCTGCCGGTACTCAGCGTCCTGGTCGGGTACAGGGCGCCCCCGCGAGGGTCTGAATGTGTCTTGAAGAGCGTACGAGGGTGAAAGTAAAGCAGAACCGCGACTAAGGCCCCGTGGAAACCGCTCGGAGCTTCCGCCTCCGCGGGGCTCTTAGAAGGCCTTAGCTGGAGGGAAGTCCTCCCATCGAGCTTCCCTTTAGCCCTAGAGCGTGACGGGATGAGCTCTTACCGGGACTCTGGAAGCACCCTGTTTACTCAGAGAAAGCTGCTTCTCTTCCACGAGCCCTGACTCCAGCGACGAGGGGCCCGTCACAAAGGGTTTCAGGCAGGTAGCTTCAAGGCAGCATGAATGGTGCTTTAAAAAGGAGAATGCAAGGCTTGGGTCCTCAGGCCCCCACCTCCGGTCAACGCGCCGACTACCGCCTTGTGATCCGTAGCTCGTCCAAAGAGACTCTAGCGACACACAGGTCCCTTCCCTGAATCCACCTCTCTTCACGGGGTGTTCTGCCTGTAGCTAACTCGCTCATCCAGGGAATGCACTAGGGAGGCTATCGGGCCTCAGCCTCTTCGGAAAGCCTGCCGTGTAACAGGCAGAGCTCTGCTCTCGTGGCAGTAGGAACGCAAGCCGGCTTTCTCCTGCAGGCGTGGGGTCTGCAGGTATGAGTGCCGAGAAGGAATGCCCAGCAGTTTTGGTTTCCCCGTGCAGCTCAGTCGAGGACAGGGAGGCAGATTGGCATGGCATGGGGGACGCCAGAGGAGAGTTTTCCTGGAGACGTCGGAGTGCCGGGGAAAGCGACCTCTCCCCCGGGAGAGCGCCGTGTGTGTTGCCCTGCACTCGGCAAACAACACGGAGTGAGCGGGAAGGGCTTTCGGCCCGGGCAGTTGTTTCTTTGCAGGCCGGGGGAGCCTGCCGGTACTCAGCGTCCTGGTCGGGTACAGGGCGCCCCCGCGAGGGTCTGAACGTGTCTTGAAGAGCGTACGAGGGTGAAAGTAAAGCAGAACCGCGACTAAGGCCCCGTGGAAACCGCTCGGAGCTTCCGCCTCCGCGGGGCTCTTAGAAGGCCTTAGCTGGAGGGAAGTCCTCCCATCGAGCTTCCCTTTAGCCCTAGAGCGTGACGGGATGAGCTCTTACCGGGACTCTGGAAGCACCCTGTTTACTCAGAGAAAGCTGCTTCTCTTCCACGAGCCCTGACTCCAGCGACGAGGGGCCCGTCACAAAGGGTTTCAGGCAGGTAGCTTCAAGGCAGCATGAATGGTGCTTTAAAAAGGAGAATGCAAGGCTTGGGTCCTCAGGCCCCCACCTCCGGTCAACGCGCCGACTACCGCCTTGTGATCCGTAGCTCGTCCAAAGAGACTCTAGCGACACACAGGTCCCTTCCCTGAATCCACCTCTGTTCACGGGGTGTTCTGCCTGTAGCTAACTCGCTCATCCAGGGAATGCACTAGGGAGGCTATCGGGCCTCAGCCTCTTCGGAAAGCCTGCCGTGTAACAGGCAGAGCTCTGCTCTCGTGGCAGTAGGAACGCAAGCCGGCTTTCTCCTGCAGGCGTGGGGTCTGCAGGTATGAGTGCCGAGAAGGAATGCCCAGCAGTTTTGGTTTCCCCGTGCAGCTCAGTCGAGGACAGGGAGGCAGATTGGCATGGCATGGGGGACGCCAGAGGAGAGTTTTCCTGGAGACGTCGGAGTGCCGGGGAAAGCGACCTCTCCCCCGGGAGAGCGCCGTGTGTGTTGCCCTGCACTCGGCAAACAACACGGAGTGAGCGGGAAGGGCTTTCGGCCCGGGCAGTTGTTTCTTTGCAGGCCGGGGGAGCCTGCCGGTACTCAGCGTCCTGGTCGGGTACAGGGCGCCCCCGCGAGGGTCTGAACGTGTCTTGAAGAGCGTACGAGGGTGAAAGTAAAGCAGAACCGCGACTAAGGCCCCGTGGAAACCGCTCGGAGCTTCCGCCTCCGCGGGGCTCTTAGAAGGCCTTAGCTGGAGGGAAGTCCTCCCATCGAGCTTCCCTTTAGCCCTAGAGCGTGACGGGATGAGCTCTTACCGGGACTCTGGAAGCACCCTGTTTACTCAGAGAAAGCTGCTTCTCTTCCACGAGCCCTGACTCCAGCGACGAGGGGCCCGTCACAAAGGGTTTCAGGCAGGTAGCTTCAAGGCAGCATGAATGGTGCTTTAAAAAGGAGAATGCAAGGCTTGGGTCCTCAGGCCCCCACCTCCGGTCAACGCGCCGACTACCGCCTTGTGATCCGTAGCTCGTCCAAAGAGACTCTAGCGACACACAGGTCCCTTCCCTGAATCCACCTCTCTTCACAGGGTGTTCTGCCTGTAGCTAACTCGCTCATCCAGGGAATGCACTAGGGAGGCTATCGGGCCTCAGCCTCTTCGGAAAGCCTGCCGTGTAACAGGCAGAGCTCTGCTCTCGTGGCAGTAGGAACGCAAGCCGGCTTTCTCCTGCAGGCGTGGGGTCTGCAGGTATGAGTGCCGAGAAGGAATGCCCAGCAGTTTTGGTTTCCCCGTGCAGCTCAGTCGAGGACAGGGAGGCAGATTGGCATGGCATGGGGGACGCCAGAGGAGAGTTTTCCTGGAGACGTCGGAGTGCCGGGGAAAGCGACCTCTCCCCCGGGAGAGCGCCGTGTGTGTTGCCCTGCACTCGGCAAACAACACGGAGTGAGCAGGAAGGGCTTTCGGCCCGGGCAGTTGTTTCTTTGCAGGCCGGGGGAGCCTGCCGGTACTCAGCGTCCTGGTCGGGTACAGGGCGCCCCCGCGAGGGTCTGAACGTGTCTTGAAGAGCGTACGAGGGTGAAAGTAAAGCAGAACCGCGACTAAGGCCCCGTGGAAACCGCTCGGAGCTTCCGCCTCCGCGGGGCTCTTAGAAGGCCTTAGCTGGAGGGAAGTCCTCCCATCGAGCTTCCCTTTAGCCCTAGAGCGTGACGGGATGAGCTCTTACCGGGACTCTGGAAGCACCCTGTTTACTCAGAGAAAGCTGCTTCTCTTCCACGAGCCCTGACTCCAGCGACGAGGGGCCCGTCACAAAGGGTTTCAGGCAGGTAGCTTCAAGGCAGCATGAATGGTGCTTTAAAAAGGAGAATGCAAGGCTTGGGTCCTCAGGCCCCCACCTCCGGTCAACGCGCCGACTACCGCCTTGTGATCCGTAGCTCGTCCAAAGAGACTCTAGCGACACACAGGTCCCTTCCCTGAATCCACCTCTCTTCACGGGGTGTTCTGCCTGTAGCTAACTCGCTCATCCAGGGAATGCACTAGGGAGGCTATCGGGCCTCAGCCTCTTCGGAAAGCCTGCCGTGTAACAGGCAGAGCTCTGCTCTCGTGGCAGTAGGAACGCAAGCCGGCTTTCTCCTGCAGGCGTGGGGTCTGCAGGTATGAGTGCCGAGAAGGAATGCCCAGCAGTTTTGGTTTCCCCGTGCAGCTCAGTCGAGGACAGGGAGGCAGATTGGCATGGCATGGGGGACGCCAGAGGAGAGTTTTCCTGGAGACGTCGGAGTGCCGGGGAAAGCGACCTCTCCCCCGGGAGAGCGCCGTGTGTGTTGCCCTGCACTCGGCAAACAACACGGAGTGAGCGGGAAGGGCTTTCGGCCCGGGCAGTTGTTTCTTTGCAGGCCGGGGGAGCCTGCCGGTACTCAGCGTCCTGGTCGGGTACAGGGCGCCCCCGCGAGGGTCTGAACGTGTCTTGAAGAGCGTACGAGGGTGAAAGTAAAGCAGAACCGCGACTAAGGCCCCGTGGAAACCGCTCGGAGCTTCCGCCTCCGCGGGGCTCTTAGAAGGCCTTAGCTGGAGGGAAGTCCTCCCATCGAGCTTCCCTTTAGCCCTAGAGCGTGACGGGATGAGCTCTTACCGGGACTCTGGAAGCACCCTGTTTACTCAGAGAAAGCTGCTTCTCTTCCACGAGCCCTGACTCCAGCGACGAGGGGCCCGTCACAAAGGGTTTCAGGCAGGTAGCTTCAAGGCAGCATGAATGGTGCTTTAAAAAGGAGAATGCAAGGCTTGGGTCCTCAGGCCCCCACCTCCGGTCAACGCGCCGACTACCGCCTTGTGATCCGTAGCTCGTCCAAAGAGACTCTAGCGACACACAGGTCCCTTCCCTGAATCCACCTCTCTTCACGGGGTGTTCTGCCTGTAGCTAACTCGCTCATCCAGGGAATGCACTAGGGAGGCTATCGGGCCTCAGCCTCTTCGGAAAGCCTGCCGTGTAACAGGCAGAGCTCTGCTCTCGTGGCAGTAGGAACGCAAGCCGGCTTTCTCCTGCAGGCGTGGGGTCTGCAGGTATGAGTGCCGAGAAGGAATGCCCAGCAGTTTTGGTTTCCCCGTGCAGCTCAGTCGAGGACAGGGAGGCAGATTGGCATGGCATGGGGGACGCCAGAGGAGAGTTTTCCTGGAGACGTCGGAGTGCCGGGGAAAGCGACCTCTCCCCCGGGAGAGCGCCGTGTGTGTTGCCCTGCACTCGGCAAACAACACGGAGTGAGCGGGAAGGGCTTTCGGCCCGGGCAGTTGTTTCTTTGCAGGCCGGGGGAGCCTGCCGGTACTCAGCGTCCTGGTCGGGTACAGGGCGCCCCCGCGAGGGTCTGAACGTGTCTTGAAGAGCGTACGAGGGTGAAAGTAAAGCAGAACCGCGACTAAGGCCCCGTGGAAACCGCTCGGAGCTTCCGCCTCCGCGGGGCTCTTAGAAGGCCTTAGCTGGAGGGAAGTCCTCCCATCGAGCTTCCCTTTAGCCCTAGAGCGTGACGGGATGAGCTCTTACCGGGACTCTGGAAGCACCCTGTTTACTCAGAGAAAGCTGCTTCTCTTCCACGAGCCCTGACTCCAGCGACGAGGGGCCCGTCACAAAGGGTTTCAGGCAGGTAGCTTCAAGGCAGCATGAATGGTGCTTTAAAAAGGAGAATGCAAGGCTTGGGTCCTCAGGCCCCCACCTCCGGTCAACGCGCCGACTACCGCCTTGTGATCCGTAGCTCGTCCAAAGAGACTCTAGCGACACACAGGTCCCTTCCCTGAATCCACCTCTCTTCACGGGGTGTTCTGCCTGTAGCTAACTCGCTCATCCAGGGAATGCACTAGGGAGGCTATCGGGCCTCAGCCTCTTCGGAAAGCCTGCCGTGTAACAGGCAGAGCTCTGCTCTCGTGGCAGTAGGAACGCAAGCCGGCTTTCTCCTGCAGGCGTGGGGTCTGCAGGTATGAGTGCCGAGAAGGAATGCCCAGCAGTTTTGGTTTCCCCGTGCAGCTCAGTCGAGGACAGGGAGGCAGATTGGCATGGCATGGGGGACGCCAGAGGAGAGTTTTCCTGGAGACGTCGGAGTGCCGGGGAAAGCGACCTCTCCCCCGGGAGAGCGCCGTGTGTGTTGCCCTGCACTCGGCAAACAACACGGAGTGAGCGGGAAGGGCTTTCGGCCCGGGCAGTTGTTTCTTTGCAGGTCGGGGGAGCCTGCCGGTACTCAGCGTCCTGGTCGGGTACAGGGCGCCCCCGCGAGGGTCTGAACGTGTCTTGAAGAGCGTACGAGGGTGAAAGTAAAGCAGAACCGCGACTAAGGCCCCGTGGAAACCGCTCGGAGCTTCCGCCTCCGCGGGGCTCTTAGAAGGCCTTAGCTGGAGGGAAGTCCTCCCATCGAGCTTCCCTTTAGCCCTAGAGCGTGACGGGATGAGCTCTTACCGGGACTCTGGAAGCACCCTGTTTACTCAGAGAAAGCTGCTTCTCTTCCACGAGCCCTGACTCCAGCGACGAGGGGCCCGTCACAAAGGGTTTCAGGCAGGTAGCTTCAAGGCAGCATGAATGGTGCTTTAAAAAGGAGAATGCAAGGCTTGGGTCCTCAGGCCCCCACCTCCGGTCAACGCGCCGACTACCGCCTTGTGATCCGTAGCTCGTCCAAAGAGACTCTAGCGACACACAGGTCCCTTCCCTGAATCCACCTCTCTTCACGGGGTGTTCTGCCTGTAGCTAACTCGCTCATCCAGGGAATGCACTAGGGAGGCTATCGGGCCTCAGCCTCTTCGGAAAGCCTGCCGTGTAACAGGCAGAGCTCTGCTCTCGTGGCAGTAGGAACGCAAGCCGGCTTTCTCCTGCAGGCGTGGGGTCTGCAGGTATGAGTGCCGAGAAGGAATGCCCAGCAGTTTTGGTTTCCCCGTGCAGCTCAGTCGAGGACAGGGAGGCAGATTGGCATGGCATGGGGGACGCCAGAGGAGAGTTTTCCTGGAGACGTCGGAGTGCCGGGGAAAGCGACCTCTCCCCCGGGAGAGCGCCGTGTGTGTTGCCCTGCACTCGGCAAACAACACGGAGTGAGCGGGAAGGGCTTTCGGCCCGGGCAGTTGTTTCTTTGCAGGCCGGGGGAGCCTGCCGGTACTCAGCGTCCTGGTCGGGTACAGGGCGCCCCCGCGAGGGTCTGAACGTGTCTTGAAGAGCGTACGAGGGTGAAAGTAAAGCAGAACCGCGACTAAGGCCCCGTGGAAACCGCTCGGAGCTTCCGCCTCCGCGGGGCTCATAGAAGGCCTTAGCTGGAGGGAAGTCCTCCCATCGAGCTTCCCTTTAGCCCTAGAGCGTGACGGGATGAGCTCTTACCGGGACTCTGGAAGCACCCTGTTTACTCAGAGAAAGCTGCTTCTCTTCCACGAGCCCTGACTCCAGCGACGAGGGGCCCGTCACAAAGGGTTTCAGGCAGGTAGCTTCAAGGCAGCATGAATGGTGCTTTAAAAAGGAGAATGCAAGGCTTGGGTCCTCAGGCCCCCACCTCCGGTCAACGCGCCGACTACCGCCTTGTGATCCGTAGCTCGTCCAAAGAGACTCTAGCGACACACAGGTCCCTTCCCTGAATCCACCTCTCTTCACGGGGTGTTCTGCCTGTAGCTAACTCGCTCATCCAGGGAATGCACTAGGGAGGCTATCGGGCCTCAGCCTCTTCGGAAAGCCTGCCGTGTAACAGGCAGAGCTCTGCTCTCGTGGCAGTAGGAACGCAAGCCGGCTTTCTCCTGCAGGCGTGGGGTCTGCAGGTATGAGTGCCGAGAAGGAATGCCCAGCAGTTTTGGTTTCCCCGTGCAGCTCAGTCGAGGACAGGGAGGCAGATTGGCATGGCATGGGGGACGCCAGAGGAGAGTTTTCCTGGAGACGTCGGAGTGCCGGGGAAAGCGACCTCTCCCCCGGGAGAGCGCCGTGTGTGTTGCCCTGCACTCGGCAAACAACACGGAGTGAGCGGGAAGGGCTTTCGGCCCGGGCAGTTGTTTCTTTGCAGGCCGGGGGAGCCTGCCGGTACTCAGCGTCCTGGTCGGGTACAGGGCGCCCCCGCGAGGGTCTGAACGTGTCTTGAAGAGCGTACGAGGGTGAAAGTAAAGCAGAACCGCGACTAAGGCCCCGTGGAAACCGCTCGGAGCTTCCGCCTCCGCGGGGCTCTTAGAAGGCCTTAGCTGGAGGGAAGTCCTCCCATCGAGCTTCCCTTTAGCCCTAGAGCGTGACGGGATGAGCTCTTACCGGGACTCTGGAAGCACCCTGTTTACTCAGAGAAAGCTGCTTCTCTTCCACGAGCCCTGACTCCAGCGACGAGGGGCCCGTCACAAAGGGTTTCAGGCAGGTAGCTTCAAGGCAGCATGAATGGTGCTTTAAAAAGGAGAATGCAAGGCTTGGGTCCTCAGGCCCCCACCTCCGGTCAACGCGCCGACTACCGCCTTGTGATCCGTAGCTCGTCCAAAGAGACTCTAGCGACACACAGGTCCCTTCCCTGAATCCACCTCTCTTCACGGGGTGTTCTGCCTGTAGCTAACTCGCTCATCCAGGGAATGCACTAGGGAGGCTATCGGGCCTCAGCCTCTTCGGAAAGCCTGCCGTGTAACAGGCAGAGCTCTGCTCTCGTGGCAGTAGGAACGCAAGCCGGCTTTCTCCTGCAGGCGTGGGGTCTGCAGGTATGAGTGCCGAGAAGGAATGCCCAGCAGTTTTGGTTTCCCCGTGCAGCTCAGTCGAGGACAGGGAGGCAGATTGGCATGGCATGGGGGACGCCAGAGGAGAGTTTTCCTGGAGACGTCGGAGTGCCGGGGAAAGCGACCTCTCCCCCGGGAGAGCGCCGTGTGTGTTGCCCTGCACTCGGCAAACAACACGGAGTGAGCGGGAAGGGCTTTCGGCCCGGGCAGTTGTTTCTTTGCAGGCCGGGGGAGCCTGCCGGTACTCAGCGTCCTGGTCGGGTACAGGGCGCCCCCGCGAGGGTCTGAACGTGTCTTGAAGAGCGTACGAGGGTGAAAGTAAAGCAGAACCGCGACTAAGGCCCCGTGGAAACCGCTCGGAGCTTCCGCCTCCGCGGGGCTCTTAGAAGGCCTTAGCTGGAGGGAAGTCCTCCCATCGAGCTTCCCTTTAGCCCTAGAGCGTGACGGGATGAGCTCTTACCGGGACTCTGGAAGCACCCTGTTTACTCAGAGAAAGCTGCTTCTCTTCCACGAGCCCTGACTCCAGCGACGAGGGGCCCGTCACAAAGGGTTTCAGGCAGGTAGCTTCAAGGCAGCATGAATGGTGCTTTAAAAAGGAGAATGCAAGGCTTGGGTCCTCAGGCCCCCACCTCCGGTCAACGCGCCGACTACCGCCTTGTGATCCGTAGCTCGTCCAAAGAGACTCTAGCGACACACAGGTCCCTTCCCTGAATCCACCTCTCTTCACGGGGTGTTCTGCCTGTAGCTAACTCGCTCATCCAGGGAATGCACTAGGGAGGCTATCGGGCCTCAGCCTCTTCGGAAAGCCTGCCGTGTAACAGGCAGAGCTCTGCTCTCGTGGCAGTAGGAACGCAAGCCGGCTTTCTCCTGCAGGCGTGGGGTCTGCAGGTATGAGTGCCGAGAAGGAATGCCCAGCAGTTTTGGTTTCCCCGTGCAGCTCAGTCGAGGACAGGGAGGCAGATTGGCATGGCATGGGGGACGCCAGAGGAGAGTTTTCCTGGAGACGTCGGAGTGCCGGGGAAAGCGACCTCTCCCCCGGGAGAGCGCCGTGTGTGTTGCCCTGCACTCGGCAAACAACACGGAGTGAGCGGGAAGGGCTTTCGGCCCGGGCAGTTGTTTCTTTGCAGGCCGGGGGAGCCTGCCGGTACTCAGCGTCCTGGTCGGGTACAGGGCGCCCCCGCGAGGGTCTGAACGTGTCTTGAAGAGCGTACGAGGGTGAAAGTAAAGCAGAACCGCGACTAAGGCCCCGTGGAAACCGCTCGGAGCTTCCGCCTCCGCGGGGCTCTTAGAAGGCCTTAGCTGGAGGGAAGTCCTCCCATCGAGCTTCCCTTTAGCCCTAGAGCGTGACGGGATGAGCTCTTACCGGGACTCTGGAAGCACCCTGTTTACTCAGAGAAAGCTGCTTCTCTTCCACGAGCCCTGACTCCAGCGACGAGGGGCCCGTCACAAAGGGTTTCAGGCAGGTAGCTTCAAGGCAGCATGAATGGTGCTTTAAAAAGGAGAATGCAAGGCTTGGGTCCTCAGGCCCCCACCTCCGGTCAACGCGCCGACTACCGCCTTGTGATCCGTAGCTCGTCCAAAGAGACTCTAGCGACACACAGGTCCCTTCCCTGAATCCACCTCTCTTCACGGGGTGTTCTGCCTGTAGCTAACTCGCTCATCCAGGGAATGCACTAGGGAGGCTATCGGGCCTCAGCCTCTTCGGAAAGCCTGCCGTGTAACAGGCAGAGCTCTGCTCTCGTGGCAGTAGGAACGCAAGCCGGCTTTCTCCTGCAGGCGTGGGGTCTGCAGGTATGAGTGCCGAGAAGGAATGCCCAGCAGTTTTGGTTTCCCCGTGCAGCTCAGTCGAGGACAGGGAGGCAGATTGGCATGGCATGGGGGACGCCAGAGGAGAGTTTTCCTGGAGACGTCGGAGTGCCGGGGAAAGCGACCTCTCCCCCGGGAGAGCGCCGTGTGTGTTGCCCTGCACTCGGCAAACAACACGGAGTGAGCGGGAAGGGCTTTCGGCCCGGGCAGTTGTTTCTTTGCAGGCCGGGGGAGCCTGCCGGTACTCAGCGTCCTGGTCGGGTACAGGGCGCCCCCGCGAGGGTCTGAACGTGTCTTGAAGAGCGTACGAGGGTGAAAGTAAAGCAGAACCGCGACTAAGGCCCCGTGGAAACCGCTCGGAGCTTCCGCCTCCGCGGGGCTCTTAGAAGGCCTTAGCTGGAGGGAAGTCCTCCCATCGAGCTTCCCTTTAGCCCTAGAGCGTGACGGGATGAGCTCTTACCGGGACTCTGGAAGCACCCTGTTTACTCAGAGAAAGCTGCTTCTCTTCCACGAGCCCTGACTCCAGCGACGAGGGGCCCGTCACAAAGGGTTTCAGGCAGGTAGCTTCAAGGCAGCATGAATGGTGCTTTAAAAAGGAGAATGCAAGGCTTGGGTCCTCAGGCCCCCACCTCCGGTCAACGCGCCGACTACCGCCTTGTGATCCGTAGCTCGTCCAAAGAGACTCTAGCGACACACAGGTCCCTTCCCTGAATCCACCTCTCTTCACGGGGTGTTCTGCCTGTAGCTAACTCGCTCATCCAGGGAATGCACTAGGGAGGCTATCGGGCCTCAGCCTCTTCGGAAAGCCTGCCGTGTAACAGGCAGAGCTCTGCTCTCGTGGCAGTAGGAACGCAAGCCGGCTTTCTCCTGCAGGCGTGGGGTCTGCAGGTATGAGTGCCGAGAAGGAATGCCCAGCAGTTTTGGTTTCCCCGTGCAGCTCAGTCGAGGACAGGGAGGCAGATTGGCATGGCATGGGGGACGCCAGAGGAGAGTTTTCCTGGAGACGTCGGAGTGCCGGGGAAAGCGACCTCTCCCCCGGGAGAGCGCCGTGTGTGTTGCCCTGCACTCGGCAAACAACACGGAGTGAGCGGGAAGGGCTTTCGGCCCGGGCAGTTGTTTCTTTGCAGGCCGGGGGAGCCTGCCGGTACTCAGCGTCCTGGTCGGGTACAGGGCGCCCCCGCGAGGGTCTGAACGTGTCTTGAAGAGCGTACGAGGGTGAAAGTAAAGCAGAACCGCGACTAAGGCCCCGTGGAAACCGCTCGGAGCTTCCGCCTCCGCGGGGCTCTTAGAAGGCCTTAGCTGGAGGGAAGTCCTCCCATCGAGCTTCCCTTTAGCCCTAGAGCGTGACGGGATGAGCTCTTACCGGGACTCTGGAAGCACCCTGTTTACTCAGAGAAAGCTGCTTCTCTTCCACGAGCCCTGACTCCAGCGACGAGGGGCCCGTCACAAAGGGTTTCAGGCAGGTAGCTTCAAGGCAGCATGAATGGTGCTTTAAAAAGGAGAATGCAAGGCTTGGGTCCTCAGGCCCCCACCTCCGGTCAACGCGCCGACTACCGCCTTGTGATCCGTAGCTCGTCCAAAGAGACTCTAGCGACACACAGGTCCCTTCCCTGAATCCACCTCTCTTCACGGGGTGTTCTGCCTGTAGCTAACTCGCTCATCCAGGGAATGCACTAGGGAGGCTATCGGGCCTCAGCCTCTTCGGAAAGCCTGCCGTGTAACAGGCAGAGCTCTGCTCTCGTGGCAGTAGGAACGCAAGCCGGCTTTCTCCTGCAGGCGTGGGGTCTGCAGGTATGAGTGCCGAGAAGGAATGCCCAGCAGTTTTGGTTTCCCCGTGCAGCTCAGTCGAGGACAGGGAGGCAGATTGGCATGGCATGGGGGCCGCCAGAGAAGAGTTTTCCTGGAGACGTCGGAGTGCCGGGGAAAGCGACCTCTCCCCCGGGAGAGCGCCGTGTGTGTTGCCCTGCACTCGGCAAACAACACGGAGTGAGCGGGAAGGGCTTTCGGCCCGGGCAGTTGTTTCTTTGCAGGCCAGGGGAGCCTGCCGGTACTCAGCGTCCTGGTCGGGTACAGGGCGGCCCCGCGAGGGTCTGAACGTGTCTTGAAGAGCGTACGAGGGTGAAAGTAAAGCAGAACCGCGACTAAGGCCCCGTGGAAACCGCTCGGAGCTTCCGCCTCCGCGGGGCTCTTAGAAGGCCTTAGCTGGAGGGAAGTCCTCCCATCGAGCTTCCCTTTAGCCCTAGAGCGTGACGGGATGAGCTCTTACCGGGACTCTGGAAGCACCCTGTTTACTCAGAGAAAGCTGCTTCTCTTCCACGAGCCCTGACTCCAGCGACGAGGGGCCCGTCACAAAGGGTTTCAGGCAGGTAGCTTCAAGGCAGCATGAATGGTGCTTTAAAAAGGAGAATGCAAGGCTTGGGTCCTCAGGCCCCCACCTCCGGTCAATGCGACGACTACCGCCTTGTGATCCGTAGCTCGTCCAAAGAGACTCTAGCGACACACAGGTCCCTTCCCTGAATCCACCTCTGTTCACGGGGTGTTCTGCCTGTAGCTAACTCGCTCATCCAGGGAATGCACTAGGGAGGCTATCGGGCCTCAGCCTCTTCGGAAAGCCTGCCGTGTAACAGGCAGAGCTCTGCTCTCGTGGCAGTAGGAACGCAAGCCGGCTTTCTCCTGCAGGCGTGGGGTCTGCAGGTATGAGTGCCGAGAAGGAATGCCCAGCAGTTTTGG